>NW_024425786.1:4595926-4619840 GCF_017311325.1 Ursus maritimus | reverse complement strand
GCTCCCGCCCGGCGCCGCCGATGCCCGGGATGTCCGGCGGGGCCGGGTCCCGCCGCCCGCCGCGCCGCCCCCGGCCCCTCACGCGCCGGCTCTTACCTTCCGGCTTGTTTTCGGCAGCCATTTCCCCTCCGCGCGCCACATCCTCCTCCTCCTCGCGACCGGGACCCCGAGCGCGCGCCTCGTACCGCCGCCGCCGCCGGCCCAGCCACCCCGCCGCCGCCGCGCACCCGCCCTGGCCCCGCCCCGCGGCCCACGCACTGCGCCCGTTGGGCCGGAAGGCTGCCACTCATAGTGCCCGCCACCAATCGCCCCGCACCAGGGGTCTCACTACTCTCCGGGAGGAGCGTCCTATCCGCCCGGCCCATTGGCTGGTCACCACCCAACGGAATGAAAAGATTGGTCAAGAATCAACGCCCCCTCCCCACCCACTCCCAGGAAAGCCCGCCTTCCAGACCTAAACAAAGCTTCCCAGTGGCCAGAGCCGGGAAGAACTGCCCAGTTAGGACCGAGCCGACACGGAATATTTCCTCGAGGCCGGGACGTGGAGCTTTGATTGGGCGTTACTACAGTGTTTCCCAGGCCGTCCAGACCAATCAAAGGGGGTTCCCGGAACTCGGGAGCGGCGAAGGGAAGCCCCGCCCCCGAGCGTGACCGTCAGGAGGAAGGCGCTCGCTCATTGGCGCGCTGGGGCTTTTCCCGCGTGCTCCCGGGGCTGAAGGACGTTCCCGGGGAAGCCGCTGCCGGCGCGTGGGGTCCCGGTGGCAGTGGAGGACGCGGCGGGATCTCCGGAATCCCGCGGCCTGCTGCTGCCCGGCGACAGCGGGGCCCAGGGCTTGGGGCGGAGGTCGGCAGGGCGCCGCACTCGGAGCCGGCCGGCCCGGGAGTCCGGGCGTCGCTGCCGGCCGTGGGGGAGGGGCGCGTCTCTCCAGGCCCCGCCCCTTCCCCCCTCCCCAGGGCCCCGGCGCCCCGCCCCGCCCCCCCTCCCCCCGGGCGCCCGCGCCGCCGCGGCCCCTAGCGCGGGTGCCCGGCCAGTCTGTGCCCGCCGATGCCTGCCTTCCGCTGCCCGCCTCCGGTGTGCTCCGTTGTCCCCTTTTCTAGCGGCTTAAAATACTGAAACTTTATTTTGGTCACGTTGGCCATGTGACCCACAGAGCCGATGACTCATAAGTGCCTGTCCCAGGATGAGGCCGCCGAAGGGAATCTTGGAGGAGCGCTGAACCGCGGCGCGCCCGCCCGGAGGGCGAGGCAAGCCAAGTTTCCTTCCCTCCTGGGCGCACGGTCCTGTCTCTTCCAGCGCCCGCCGCACTCGCGCTGCGCGCGGGGTGGGAGGCCAGCCTAGAAGCAGGTCAGCAGCCTCCTGGGGGGACGGACGCACCGCGGCGGCCGCTCTGGAAGTCCGAGTCCACCCGGAGCACCGGCGCTCACTGCACGGAGCAGCCCGGAGCCACGCGAGGTGGCAGGGAGGAAGATGCCCCCTGCCAGAGAAATTCAGCACTGGTGCACGTGGGCAGGTGATACCGGAAACAAAGGAGAGGGCAGAAACCTCCAAGTTGGGGCGGGGGGTGGGGAGGGAGAAAAGTTGAAGGAGAAGCAGAACTCCAACCCCTCTATGTGCATCTTGTATGGTTTGCGGTGGGAACATTTCATTTCTCAGATGTTATCTTTTTTTCCCTTGCTACCGTTGAAGACAACTAGCAGAATCAGCGAAAGGTCCCGGTTCGATAATTTTGGCATTAAGATTTGAATGTCAAAGTGAATTCTGTGCCAGTCCTAACAACATGCGTTCTTTTTCTGTGTTCACAAGTAAAAATCTCTTAAGTTTTCCAGAAATAAAAATGTCCAAGAAGAATGTTTGTATTAGACACTCGTTCTTCAACGAACTAATTTTATGAGCCTCAAAAAATGCAAAATTTTGACAACTAGGGTACAATATTTTATCGATTGGCATTCTTAATAGTACCTATGTTGACAATTTGAGTAGTGAAACATTCCTGAAAGTGCTTGTGGCATTGGAAATTAGTATAACCCTTTTAAAAAGCAATTTTACTGTACGTATTACAAGCCATAAAAACCGTCTGCATCTTTTGACCCAGTAATCTTACTTCTGGGAATCTATTCTAAGGAAATAACACTAAATGCCAAAAAAGTTGTATGTGTGAAGGTATTCTTTACAGGATCACTGTATTTATTACAACAACAATTTGGAAGCATCCTGAACATGCTAATGTTGAATACTTAGTAAGTACATTGTGTTGGATCCATGGGATGGAACACTATGGTAGTCACAGACATCAGAAAGAAAAACTTACCCTTTGGTAGGTGAGGGGAAAAAATTATTCGAAATTATGGTGTTCATTTATTACGTATGATGTGGTCCTAGTTCTAAAAAACTGCATTTTGTAAAATGACAGATACAAAATACACCCAAGAAATAACATTTGGGAGATGGGGAGTGTTTTTTTCTTACTGTCTCTTATTTTCTATAATGTAGTCATAACGATACAGCTTTTAAAATTAAAACATGTATTTAAATTAAAACGTGCTTTTATCCGGTGCCTAATGGAGGCCAGACAGTGTGTTAGGTCCTGAGGATATAAAAGTGAATAAAGTTGAGTGTCCCCTTCCACCGGGCTCACAGCCTAGCAGGGGTTGACAAACATCAACCACAGCAGGTCGCAGGTCAAGGTGAAGTGGGGACACAGAAGTCACGAATGTCACCAGAACTTCAGAGAAGCAGGACTGTCACAGTGGAAAGCACCTATGGGAAGCGTCTTAGACTGAGACGGAAATGGCAGTTCTCAAAGTGCAGCCTGGAAACCTGGGGAGGTGAGGGGGTCCTCAAGACTCTCTGGTTCTACACGGTCAAAACCATCTTCCTAATAATACTATGTCAGTGTGTCATGCATGTACAGTGAAGTTTTCCGGAGGCCATGTAATGTATGACATCAAATCAGACTGAGAGCAGGAGAAGATAGGAGAATCTAGCCGTCTTCTATTAAGGGAGGTGTTAAAGAGATGTGCAAAACTGTAAAACAATGCCGCTCTCATCACTTTCTTGTTTTGGAAAATTCAGTTTTTATTTTAAAAATATGTAAATAGTATATTATTTTTAAATGAACTCACAAATATTTTTTAAATTTCTATATAGTACATAAGCTATAAATAAACATATCACGGGTGCCTTGGTGGTGAGGTCAGTTAAGGTCCGACTCTAGGTTTCGGTCAGGTCCTGGTCTCAGGGTTGTGAAATCCAGCCCCTCCTGGGGCTATGTGCTCAGTGCTGAGTCTGCCTAAGATTCTCTCTCTCTCTCCCCCTGTACCTCTGCCTTCACCCCACTTGTGCTCTCTCTAAAATAAATCAATAGGGGCGCCTGGGTGGCTCATTCGTTAAGCGTCTGCCGTCGGCTCAGGTCATGATCCCAGGGGCCGGGATGGAGCCCCGCATCGGGTTCCCTGCTCAGCGGGAGGCCTGCTTCTTCCTCTCCCACTCCCCCTGCTTGTGTTCCCTCTCTGGCTGTATCTCTCTCTGTCAAATAAATGAAATATTTATAAAAATTAATAAATCTTTAATAAAAATAAATAAACATATCACAAATAAAAGTTCTTTGGTGGGGGGAGGTGCCTGGGTGGCTCAGTCGGTTATGCGTCCGTCTTTGGCTCAGATCATGATCTCAGGGTCCTGGGATGGAGCCCTGTGTCTGGCTCTCTGATCAGCAGGGAGTCTGCTTCTCCATCTGTGCTCTCCCTCTCTCTCTCTCTCAAATAAATAAATAAAATCTTTTTTAAAAAAATAAAAGTTCTTTGGGGTCCTTAATAATTTTTAAGAGTTCGTAAAGGGGTCCTGAAATGAATGGGTTTGAGAACTGCTGATCCAGAGGATTAGATGTGGGGGATGGGGGGTGGCTCGTTGGCTGGCTGGTGTCTTGGTCAGTTCAAGCTGTTCTAACAAGGTTCCAGCAACTGGGTGGCTTGTAACAACAGAAATTTATTTCCCACAGTTTAGAAGTCTGAGATCATGGTACCTGTTCCCGATGCAGAAAGCAGAGGTGAAGCAAGTCCTCTCTTGACTCCTAAAAGGGCACTAATCCCATCACAGGGCCCCATCTTCACAATTTCATCCAATTGTCATCTCCCCATGGCCGCACCTCCTATTACCATCACATAGGGGGTAAGTCTCCAACATACAAATTTGGGGAGGGGGACAGAAGTATTCAATCCATAACAACTGGTGTTCGTCTTTGTTTGGGAGGCTTCCAAGAGGTGGGCATTTATGGTCTGGGAAGCATCCACTTAGAAACTGGCTAAATGAGCCCATTTAGAAAGGGGAGGAGTCAGAAAATTTCCTGGACACCCCACCCTCTGAATCCTTGCCCGTTTGGGCCTCAATATTCTTCAAGGAAAGAGTGTTACTGTGGAGGGACAGATGAAGATAGGTAAATCATGGGAATATTAAATTGTTACTTTTTCACCTCAAAAATAATTGTAAGAGAGTATTCTTTCCTGGTCAGCATTCTGAAGTAATTAAAGTGATTATCTTTACAGGTAATGAAGATAAGAGTGCTAGGACTTCGTTCCTTAAACCAGAAGTTACTGGAACTCCATGTTACTGAGTTGACAGAGAAAAGCGTGCACTGAACCCCCTTCATTGGCTTAAAGACTCCTGCTCACTCTTTCCCAACACAGGACAAGGAACAAAGGAGTTCTTCCGCCTGTGCCTTGTTAAAGGCTGCATTGTTAAAAGTAATACTATCCAAAAGTTCTACTTCCAAAAATTTCTCCTCTTGCTTTTTGCTTTAAATGTTGTTTGTTTTTTTTTATTTCGAGATGACTAGATATTCACGCAGTTGCAAGAAATAATACAGGCGATCCCATATCCCCCTTGCCTTTATAAGATAAAACATAATGAAAACTCGTGAGCTTTGTTACAACAAACCTTCCCCTATATACCCTGTTTTTCCAATCCTACAAACCCCCATCTTTCCTCCTCTCTGCACCCCACCTGCCTCGGTACACAGCATCTCAGCCCTTGTCATATCCAGGGTATACTCTCAGAGAGCAAGAGCACAGACTTGTCAGAAAGTCTACACATAAGGAGATCTTTGGACCTTGTAGAGCTGAATTTCAGCTCATTGGAAATGTAATTCAAACATAAAAGTCCTGCTTCGTGGACCAGGAATCTGTTGAAATTTTGAACATTTTCTCAATCTTAGTGTTCTGTATTTCCTTTACTGAAGTACAGCCAAGTCAGAAGGAACGGGGGGATGTCTAAGGACAAACCACACCACTTCCTTCTGGTGGGTTTGCTCTCCTTTTAGTATTAGAACCCAGAACAGAACATTATCCTTGTGGTAGGGATTTCAAGAGATGTTGTTTAAACAATAGTTTTAATAGTAAAACCTTTCTACATCGCCCAGCTATTACATAACACAGACCTGAGGGCATCTGCTCTCCACGGACCCTCCTTGGATTTAAAGCTAAATGTCTTTGATAGGATGTATCTCATCTCCGAGCCCTACTTAAAAAGTTAATCCAGTTTTCTCTGGACTTTCCCTTTAAAACTAAAGTCTTGGGGTGCCTGGCTGGTTCAGTCCATAGAGTATGTGACTCTTGATCTTAGGGTTGTAGGTTCAAGCCCCACATTGGGTATAGAGATTACTTAAAAATAAAATCTTAAAGTTAATTAATTAATCAAAACTAAAGTCTCTTCCTCCCCTCATGAGCCTTCTGGTATGACAGCCTAATCATTTTTTTAATTGAATGTGAACCCGGAACCAAAGAAATGGCTTCTTTTTTTAAAGAGGGGGAGAAAAGATTAAAGAAATGGGTTTTGCTGGTTCAGAAGGGCACGTATGCAAAGTGAGGTAAAACTTCTGAAGCTAACAGATTTAGGAGACCAGGACACTGCCTCTGCTTCCTGGGACCCCAAGAGACATTAGTAGGGCCCCCAAACTCTCTGGAGAGCAAGGACTTGTGGGCAGCAGTCTGATCGGAGGGAGGGGGCGAAAGCACTTAGCATCTGCCCTGCGAGCCCCGGGCTTGCACAGTCATCCTCTGTTTAGGTGGTGCCAGGAGGCGAATGCAAATGGTAGGGTTGCTCCTCACTGCGGCCCCCACCGAAGGCTGGCGAGAGCATCTGCAGGGCTCCTAAGTTTTGTTGTATTTGTTTTCTTATCTGCCTCAGCATTTTCCGATGCCATCTATTTTGACTCTCAGTCTTCCAAGGAAACTTTATTTAGTCGTTGAAGGTAAAATGACCTGTCAAAACATCTGAAGGAGAAAGCTGCTGATGTAGGTATCAGTGGTATCATTTCTAATGGGCACCCAGGAGCACCCGAGAAACATCAGCCCTCTGCTGTCCCCTGGAGCTCATAAACGCAGCGTGGCCCATAGCATTTAACTGCCATTAAATTCTCCCTGTTTCAAAAGAAGTGAGCAATGTATTTTTAAGTATTAAGCTGCAGGATATTACACAGCCATTAAAAAGATGGGGGTATATGCTATGTGAGTTTCTCCAGCTGAACTGTTGAACGGGAACAAAGTAAGTCACGATGTATACTCCTCTCTTATATACAGAGATCTAACATCTGTTGCACATACAGATATCCCTGCACATACAGAAAACGTTTCTGGAAAGATAACAAGAAACCTATAGTTTCCTTTGAGGGTAAAGCAGAAAAAAGAAATAAAGCTTACTCTTCATTTGAAATGGTTTAAGTCTTTTGTACCATGTGCATTCACCCAGCAAATATTTATCGGGTGCCTACGAGGTACCAGGCACTGGTTCTTAGTGTGGAGGTACAGCAGAGAACAAACCAGAAAAATGCCCACCTTCGTGGAGCTGGCATGGAAGTAGGAGAGACAGATGATAAAGAAATAAATGATCTAAGGTTAGAGAATGATAAATGCCTGAAGAAAAATAAAGTCGGATAAGAGGGTGGGGAGTCGAGGGTGCTATTTTAGATAGGGCAGGGTCTCTGAAGCCTGAAGGAAGTGAGAGTGAGCCGCGCAGTTTGAGTGGGGTGGAAGAACATTCTAGGAAGAGGAAACAGAAGGTGCAAAAGCCCTGAGGCAAATGCATACTTGCTGTGTTGGAGGAACTGCATTGAGGCCATTCGGGAAGAGGGGGAAGTGAATCCAAAGAGGGTTCTAAGGCCAGAACCCATAGGACTCTGAATGCATGGTGAAATCTTTGGATTTTATTCCCAAGGTCCTAGAAAGTCGATGGAGGGTATTGAGCTGGGAGTATATCTCAGTGGTGTTTTTAAAACATCACTGGAACATGAGGTGGAGAATAGACTGCAAGAGGATAAGAGAGGGAGCCCAGAGGCTCGTCAGGAGATGATGGCAGTCAGAATTCGACGGTGGTGCAAACAAGGTATATTCGGTTCCTGTGGCTGCTGTCACCTCAGTGATTTTGAAACAAAAGAAACTTATTCTCTCACAATTCTGCAGGCCAAAAGTCCGAAATCTGTTTCATTGGGCCAAAATTAAGGCGTTGGCAGGGCCGAGCTCCCTGTGGAGGCTCCAGGGAAAATCCATTCCTTGCCTCTTCCAGCTTCCAGGGGCTGCTGGCATTGGCCGGTGGCCACATCTCTCCGATCTTCCAGGCCAGCATCTTCAAAACTCTCTCTGCAACATCTTCACATTGTTCTCGTGTGTGTGTGTGTGTGTGTGTGTGTGTGTGTGTGTAAGAGACAGACAGGCAGGCAGGCAGAGAGACAGAGAATCTCCCCCTGCCTCTCTTTTATGAGGACATGTATGATGGCATTTAGAGACCACCCACATAATCCAGGACCGTCTCACCCGTGTCAAGATTCTTTTTTTTTTAAGATATTATTTATTTATTCGACAGAGAGAGAGCCAGCGAGAGAGGGAACACAAGCAGGGGGAATGGGAGAGGAAGAAGCAGGCTCCTAGCAGAGGAGCCTGATGTGGGGCTCGATCCCAGAACGCCAGGATCACGCCCTCAGCCGAAGGCAGACGCTTAACCACTGTGCCACCCAGGTGCCCCAAGATTCTTAACTTAATCACGTTGGCAAAGACCCTTTTCCCCAATAAGGCAACATTTACAGGTTCCAGGGATTATGACCTGATATCTTTGGCAGCCATTATTCAGTCCAAGGATTAGCAAATTTTTTTCACTGAAGGACAAGATAGTAAATATTTCAGCTTTGTAAACCCTGCGATCTGTCACGACTACTCAACTGTCAAAACTGCCCCCATGTTGCCAAAGCAACCACGGACAACCTACAAACAAATGGCCACGCCTCCGCTCCAAATAAACTTTATTTACAAAGACGGGAGGCAGGTCATAGACCATAGACTTAAGAGATAGGTGGATTTAGAATAGGGATTGAAAGCAGCGATATGGGTCAAGTTTTGCTGAATGTTTGGATGTGAAGTATACAAGAAAGAAGCACTTGGGACCAAGGTTTGACTCCTAGGGTATTGGCCTCCACAACTGAGTCGGTAAGTGTTGCCCGTTAAAGACTGGGGAGGAGCAAGTTTCGAAGAGGCATCCAGAATCCCGTTCAGGACGCTAATTCTGAAATACCTGTTAGAGAGCCAAGTGGAGACATCAAGAAGACAACTGGATATACGCACGTGGGGCACAGAGAGGTTGTGGCTGTAGATACAAATTAGGGAGCAATCAGCCTTCCATGGTATCTAAAACCACGGGACAAGCTAAGGTTTCCTAGGGCAGGGAGTATAATTCACTCCTTTACTCGCTCATAATTTTCAAAAAGCTTATAAAAACCATGACTCTCACACAAATATAAAGTGAGTATGTGTCAAGAACTGTCCTTAGCTCCTTAGATTATGAGGGAACCAGTAAGATACTGACACCAGTTGGAAGGAGAATTTGAAGAACAGAGGTATATTTATAGGCAAGCAAGAATGCTTGCTAGAAGATGCAAGTGGTTCATATCTTATAGGGCAATAAAGTGTCATGTTTGGGGTCCTCTTTTCCAGAGGGCAGAACTCAGTCTCGTCTACGGGCAAGAATCATCTGCATTCCGCCCAGCTTTCTGCTTCTACCCAGTTCACAGAAAGGCAGTTAAAGGTGTTCATTCTGATAGAATCACATCCTCCCCAGAGGGTCCTCTAGGCAATGCCCAATACTTTGCCGGATGGACAGGCTTGGTCATTTCCAAATCTTGGACGGTTTCTTCCGATACAGTGACTGAACATTTTTTGAGCACCCTACTCACAGGCAATGCTCTGTCCCATGCAAGTCCCTCACTGAACAGAAAAACACAGATTTCTGCTCTCTTGATGTTCACCTTCCAGTGAAGGCAATAAACATGATAAAGAAAATCTCAGGATGTGGGAAGTCCGTAAGCGTTGTGGAAAAAATAAAAAGTGGAGCAGGTCAAAGGGGATCAGAAGCACCAGTGTTGGGGAGATGTCGTCTCAAATAGAAATGGTCAGGTCGAAGGCCAGTTAGCTCAGCAGGTTAGAGCGTGGTGCTGATAAATAGAAACGGTCGGTGAAGACACCATTAAGAAATTGACATTTAGGGGGCGCCTGGGTGGCACAGCGGTTAAGCGTCTGCCTTCGGCTCAGGGCGTGATCCCGGCGTTATGGGATCGAGCCCCACATCGGGCTCCTCCGCTGGGAGCCTGCTTCTTCCTCTTCCACTCCCCCTGCTTGTGTTCCCTCTCTCGCTGGCTGTCTCTATCTCTGGCGAATAAATAAAAATAAAAATAAAATCTTAAAAAAAAAAAAAAAAAAGAAATTGACATTTAGGAGTGCTGGGGGTGGGGGGGTGGCTGGCTGGCTCAGTTGGAAAGGCATTCAACTCTTAATCTTGGGGTTGTGGGTTCGAGCCCCATGTTGGAGGTAGAGATTACATAAATAAGTAGATAGATAGATAGATAGATAGATAGATAGATAGATAGATATAGATAGATAGATAGATAAGGAATTGACATTTGGGCAAAGACTTGAAGGAGCTGAGAGAGTTAGCCTTGCGGATACCAGAGAGAAGATTGTGTAAAATATAAAAAGAGTTCGGGATTTTTAAAAGAAGGTTAATTTTGTTTTTAATTAGTGAAGGAAAAAAATGTAAGCAGTAAAATTTGAGTCATAGATTGAGTCAAAACAGTTTGTTTTCCTGCCTGCGATGCCTTCTTTCCAATTCTAAGCAGACTGTGATGCCGTGGGTACAAGATAAATGTTAAATCAGAAGAATGATTCTAACAGTCCTGATCTTTTCGCCCTTCCGAGTGAAAATTGGCTCTTCTTTCTTATTGGAGAGGAGCCCCATCTGCCTTGCTATCCCACCCACAAAGAATTTGACTACATGTGTGACAAATACTTAAAGGAAAAATTAAACTTTTAGTAGTAAATAGCAATTCAAAAATAGGTTTCTCGAAAGAGAATTTGCTAGTTAATGGAAGTGCTGGCTGGAGTAGACCGGGAACTCCTGATCTGATTTCTAAAACTCCACTGTAGTAAACGTATAAAAATGAAGTTTTGTTTCTCTGCTCTTTATTTGGGAGAGAAGGGGGGGGCTGGGATTATTTCCATTTTAATTCAAACCGTGTAAAGCAGAGTCTTAAGACTTGGGCAAAGATTTCTCAAAGCACAATTTTTCCTCCGTGACAAAAGATTTCTTCCTTTTTTCATCTTGTCAAACATAATCACTCACAGATAAAGTCAATTTGCTCTTTTTGCCTCTGTGTTGGGCTATTTCCTTTTGCCAGCTGACTAACGTTTTCTAGGGCAGGTTGGAATTAATCATTCAGCACCCTGAGATTTTTCAGGCCAGCCGGGGCTGAGGGCTCGGAACAATAAAATCCATAGTTCGCCCTCTGAGAAAAGACCTCGCACTTGGCAAGGAGGGAACCACAGACCACCTTAGAAAGAACAGTTTGGAAAATTCTACCTAACAGCCCAATCCTGCTTCTCCAGATTCGGAAAACGTGTTCATTTGTCACCCTAACTAGAAGTCATTTGGTGCTAATTATTCTAGAACCGGTGGCCGTTTTCCGCTTCCCCAAGAGGCCTCCCCGCCAAGTGCAAGCACACTTCATTGTTTCATCTCTGAAAACCTGCGAGCCTGCCTCGCGTTTCCACCCTGGCAGCTCTGGGCCCTGCCTGTTGGTTCTCCATCCAGCATCAAGTGACCTGAAACGCCATGTTCTTTCCACCAGGCTGGTGTCTTCGTCGGCCCCTTCCGCAGAGCCAACCCCTGGCCACTTGCCCTTCTCACGTCTGGAGCTTCAAGACCAAAAGGCAGAATGTGGTCCCGGCACCCAGGAGCCGCAGGCTGGGAGCAGGCAGGGCTTTTAGGCCGGCCGGGGTGCGAGAATAAATGTCAAGGGCTATTTGCTGCAAAGAGGCTCCAGAAATAATGTAAAATTGTTCTGTCCTTTTAAAAATGGAAAATGCCTTGGCAGGGTGATATATTATTTGCCTGGCTGCATTTTCTCTCTGTCTCCGTCAAGGCTTGAAAAGTACTGGCACTTCTGCCTTTTCAAGCGGAGCTCAGTGTAACTGGACCACATCTAATGCCCGTACGATGCAAATGAAGATTGAAAGTGTTGTTTCCTTTGATGTGTGTGACTAAGTGCTCAAAGGGGATATTTTCTTTGCGATCCTCCGGTGGATAGAGCCTCTTTAAAAATACCTGTTGGCTCCCTCTTCCCGTTGGCAATTGTAGTAATTCCTGCACTGGAGACGGAGGTTGGGTTCGGTCATGATGAATGTCTTTCTCTGGGAAGAATACCCTGCTCGGGTTTGCGATGATTGTGAAAGCTCTGGGGGGAATTAAGAAGTGTGAAAGGCACGTTAATGATGGGTGTCTGCAATGAGCCACTCGGGCTTGCCTGACAAAGTCCAGGGAGCACATTTTGAGAGCGAAGTTAGGGAGATGAGATGAGTCACGGCCGGGCTTCACAGTGACGCTGGCTCTTCCTGGCACCCGGTGGCATAAAGGGCCCGGGAAGTCGGGGCGGGGGGGGGGGAGCTGCTGTTGGCCAGAGAGGCTGACCCACACACATTGGCCATTGAGTCTTCCCCACCAAGAGGGGAAGCGATCCTCACCAGTGCTGGGAGGATCCTAGCTCTTCTCTGAATCTGAGGGTTTTCTGGACACACGCAAACACACGCAAGGAAATTAGTAGCTCCGAGCATTGTCAGAACCCGCCAGCCTCCAAATTGGCTGCGCTGGGTGCTTTGAACCACTCTCATAATGAGACGAGGCATAACTATAATCTACCTTAGCTACTTTGTCTTCTATGCCCATGTTCAGCGAGGCCACCGACAAGAGAAGCTTGTGGGTAAAAGCAAGAACAAACAAACATTTGGATCCCTCCATAAATCATGATCTGGGTCATTAAATTCACTTTGTATGTCACCCCCTTCCCCCTTTCCCTGATAGATGTTTGCAGTAGCTCACCTGGGAAGGAAGCTGGAGATGGGAGAGGAGATGGGAGCTCCAGGATACCAGGGGCTTGGCCACGGCCACTGCTGCATGCCTCATGCCCAGACTGGCCCAGGCACGGCACAGGTGCAATAAATACCGAATGGCTGAACAAACGCTCAACCCAGCCTTATCCAAGGAACCCCATTGTTTGGGGGGTAGGAAATTCACATGGAAAGGAATTAAAGACAGCCCTTGGGCAGATCCTGGGCTAACCTGCTCAAGCAGCCATAACAAAGGGCCACAGACTGGGGGAGCTTAAACAACAGAAATTTATTTTCTCACAGTTCTGGGGGCTGGAAGTCACAGAGCACGGCATCAGCAGGTTGGGTTTCTCCTGAGGCTTCTGCCTTTGGGTCGTAGATGGCCATCATCTCCCCATGTCCTCACATGGTCTTTCCTCTGCTGTCTCTCCTCTCTTCGAGTCCAAATTTCCTCTTCTTAGAAGGACGCCAGTCCTATTCAATTAGGACCCATTCTAATGACAGCTTTTTAACTTAACCACCTCTTCCCAGGCCCCATCTCCAAATACAGTCACACTCTGGGGTACAGGTGGGGGGGCGGTTAGGGCTCAACATACAAACTTGGGGGGCACACAATTCAGTCCATAACTGGTCCAGACTATTCTCACACTAAAGCTCAGTACTTTGGGGCTTCTTAAAATACGAGAGCACTGGTCTCATTTCCTGCTGTATTAGCTAGGGCTGTATTTTCCAAGGCTTTCACCCCACACTTGGCAAAACGTGTTATGCAAGTATCCCTCCATGTAAACCCTGCTGTACTTTGTTTTTTAGATTCTGGTTTTCTATCCTCTTTCCTCTCTATCCTGAGAGGCAGCGTGACATGTTATCAGGTGCTGGTGCCCTCCCGGCTGTGGCCCCACAAACCGTCGCCTGGGGCAGCTCACTCGACATTGCTGAGGGCCACCTCACCCTCAGAAGGGGCTTAATCATCCCTGCTCTGCCGGCCTCACAAGGTCACTGTGACGATCTCACGATGTCATGTTTATGTGTCCAACCGGGTACATGTGCCCAATGAGGTGTATAAATCGCAGAATAAACAAAGTCCATTCTTCTAGAGCATCGCTTTTAAAATATGATCGTTATAGTAAAATAAGCACCGATGCATTAGGAAGCAGAACAAAAAAATTGGCAGGAAATGCAAACAAAACTGAAGACTTGAAATAAAATGTGTCCTTGCTGCACGTCCCGGGGACCTGGGTGGGAAGTCGAAGCAATGCTGGTTATGCCATGAAGATGTATGAGGCTGCTCTCCGGGTACTGATATAGAACAATTGCCAAGATATATTACAAAGTGAAAAAATTCAGGTGCAGAACAAGGTGTTACCATTTGTTTTAAAAAAGCAGGGGGCGTGTGGGTATTTATAAATGCTTGTGAATGCCAAGCATACTTGGGAGTAATACAAGGAAACCCACAACGGGGGGGTTACCTCCAAGATAAAGACCTGGGGAACTGGGAGACAGGGATGGGAAGGAGACCTCACACCAAAACCTTTCTGTATTACCTGATTTTTAAGATTTATTTATGTGAGAGAGAGAGCATGAGTGGGGAGAGGGGCAGAGGAAGGAATTCTCAAGCAGACTCCCCACTGAGTGCAGAGCTGGACCCAGGCCTCGATCCCAAGACCCATGAGATCATGACCTAAGCCAAAACCAAGAGTCGGGCGCCTAACCGACTGAGCCCCCCAGGTGCCCCTACCTCATTTTTTTAAACATGTGGAGTACCTATTTTTGAAAGGTATTGTTTTTCAGAGTCACAGTCCTGATTTTAAAATTAATTTATTATCATTATTCAAATGATAGTCATATGCATTACATAGAATATATGAGTATATGGACTACATGAGTTATAGGGACTATATGAGTATATGGACTATATTAATCGTATAGATTATATGAGTCGTATGGAGTAAATGCGTATACGGAGTCTATGAGTTACATGGAGTACGTGAGTATCTGGAGTAAAAAACATACAGAGTATGTGAATATATGTAGTGAGAGACTTTAGGTGCAGTCCTGGGCAATGCTGACACTGATGAGGTGATTGGACTGGAGACTGAGGAAAAGGACAACCAGAGAAGCAGGAAAGAAAACCCAGGAGAAAATGAAGGAAGTGGGTTTTGAGAAGGAAGTGTCCATAGAGTCAAATGCCACAGAAAAGTCAAGGTAGAACCATTTCACATCCACTAGGGTGACTACCGTCAAAAGAAAAAAACAAACGAGAATAACAAGCACTGGGAGGTGTGGCGGAGCCGGAACCCTCGTGCACGGCGGGTGGGAATGTAAAATGGTGCAGCTGATGCGGAAAGAGCAGGGTGATTCTTCAAACAGTTCAACGTCGAATGACCATACGATCCAGCAATTCCGCTCCCAGGTCGACACCCCCAAAGATCTGAAAGCGGAGACTCGAACAGAGTCTGTCGAAAACATTCAACGCGCACGTTTGTAGCAACGTGATTCACAGTAGCCGGAAGGTAAAAGTGACACAAACGTGGGTAGACGCACAAACAAATATGGATTTCACACAAGGGAACGTGGCTTGACTCTACAAAGGAATGAAATTCTGACCATGCCGCAACAGGTGCGAATCTTGAAGACAATATGCTAAGTCACAAATAAACCAGTCACGAGACAACAAATACTGCAGGATTGCATTTACGTGAAGCCCTAGAGTAGTCACATTCGCAGAGACAGAGTGATAATGGAGGTTGTAGAGGGGCTGAACGGGGCGTTAGTGTTTGATGGGCGCAGAGTTTCAGTTGGGCGACATGAAGAAGTTCTGGAGGTGGACGGCGGCCAGGACTGCACAGCAGTGTGAACGTACTTCCTGCCGCTGAACGGTATGGTTAAAATGGTAGATTTTATGTTGAGTGTATCTTACCACCATCACCAAAACATCAAGTTACAGGATGGATGTGAATCCAACCTAGAAGTTACCAGGGATTTTGATGAAGGCAAAAGGGCAGAAGCCAAACAAGCGTGGGTGTGGGTAGGGCAAGACTGAAGGGCATGAGGACGTGGGAGAAAGGTGGGGTGGCAGCTAAGGATTGGGGAGCACATTCTTAGCCATCCCTGGACTTCTCTGCTCCCTTAGCCAGGCCTGGGCTCTAGAACAATTGCTAGGGCTGAGGTATGAGGAGGAGACACCCCATGCCCACTCCGAGGGACCTTCTGGCTTCCTCCAAGCCACCCTGTTCTCCCTTTCTCTTCCGTTGTGAACATTCTTCAGTTTTCTTATGGGTTTAGGCTTTCAGAAACAAGGACCAGCATCTTGCAGCTACCCCCACAATCTGCCGGTCTCAGAGCTTGTCGGAGGCAATGAAATGCAGAGCCAGCTACCCACCTGAGGAAGGGAAAGGAAAACGAGAAAATACAGAGAGGGAGGCAATCATCAGAGGACATCACCTAGTGCACGCGCTTCCTGGGTTCTCAGAGCCCGTGTGCAGCTTCTCGATGGATGAAACCAAAGAGGTGAATGCGTTTTCTACCAGCTCCCCTTCACAGACCTTACCTTTCATCCTCCTCTCCTCTCCTGTGTAGTCTTCCCAGTGCCTCGTGCCATGCTCCGCCTCCCCTTACACTTGACATCAGAATTCATTCAACACATTGTTTACTAGCACCTGCTACATGGCAGGCC
Organism: Ursus maritimus; assembly: GCF_017311325.1. Taxonomy (NCBI): domain Eukaryota; kingdom Metazoa; phylum Chordata; class Mammalia; order Carnivora; family Ursidae; genus Ursus; species Ursus maritimus. Next base: position 4,603,753 of record NW_024425786.1, on the reverse strand, counting down.
CCGTACGCAAAACAGAAGGGCATTCCTGCTTGTGGATTTTAACATTCTTGCAGTGGGAGACATAATAAAGTTTAAAAGTTAAGTACATATGTGAGATGGTGGTAAGTTCTATGGGGGGAAAAAATAAGTCCAGAAATGGGAAAAAGGGGGAGGAAGAGTGAGGAATGGAATTGCAATTTCCAAAAGGGCTATCAGGGAAAGCAAGCCTCGGGTGATACTTGAGCAAGGATCGAAGCAGGTGAGGGAGAGCCCTGTGGGTCCCTGGGCAAAGCGCATCCCAGGCAGGAGAGAGAGTCAGTGCAAAGGCCCTGAGGCAAACACTTCCCTGGTGGGCTGGAAAGAATAAGAGGGTAAACTACTGTATCTGAGTGAGCACAAGAGAGCACAGTGGGAGATGTGCTCAGAGTTTAAAGAAGGGAGCGATCAGATCTGATGGTGGGGTTTGCTAACCACGTGGAGACTTTGGCTCTAGATCTGAGCACAAGGGGAAGCCATCAGCTGGGACAGGAGTGCTGTGATGAGATGTAAGAACTGAAGTCATCGATCTGGCCACAGTATGGAGAACAGACAGTTGGGGGGGGGGGCAGGTAGCAAAAGCAAAAAAGCAGGAAGAGCAGTTACAAAGCAATTGTGCAATCACGCAAGAGGTGATGGTGGGTTGCACCAGCGTGAGAGCTGTCGGGGTGAAGAGGAGTCGGGCTCTGGATCGATCTTGAAGGCAGAGCAGTCAGGATCCGCTGGCAGAATGCATGTGGAGTGCGAGAGAAAGAAGACTCAAGAACAATTCCAAGAAGGGGAAGTGTGTTTGTGGGGGAGGATTCAGCTCACCACTGGATGGCTGCCCATCCCCTGGTCCAGTCCTCTCCCTGCGTGAGCTAGCTCCTTCCCAGCACCGGCCTGACGGCCCCACCCAGGAGATGTGAACTTGGAGTTTCTCTACTACGTCTCAAAGCTTAGAATCCAGAGTTTACTTTCCACCTATTCTGCCACTGGTAGGTGGAAAATGAACCTGTTACAAATGTTAATAATTTAAGAATAAAATGTTAATAATTAAGTTAAGAATAAAATGTTAATAATTGTGTAGCCTGTCCCTTTTCTTAGAGAACCAGAATGCAGCCAAAACACGGCCCTATCATTTCTTGATTATCAGAGTCAACGTCGATGTGGCTTACGTGTCAGGTGAGTAAGGGACTGATTTCAGTTTTCCTTTGTTTAATGTGGACAGTTCTGTAAATACCTGTCTACCGTCAGAATATTGAGAAGTCAGATGTGCCAGAGGTGGGGGTGTCCCTCAGTGAGTAACGCACCCACACTTTTCTGGTGGGACACACCACTGGATCAGTGGTCCTCAAGGTGGGGTCCCTGGATTAGCTGCATTCAGCATTTTCTGGGAAGTTGTGAGAAATGCAGATCCTGGGGGGCTATTCCAGACCTACTGAGTCAGGAAATCCTACAGAAGAGGAGCCCAGCGCGCTGCGTCTTAACAAATCCCCCAGGTAATTCTGATGGGCCCTGACGCTTACCCTTGCGAGGCGCTGTGCAAATGATCAGAGCTCCCCCCACCAACCCCCCCACCCCGCCCACCATCACCACCAATCCCGGCCTGCAGGAAGGGTAGGCGCTGGAAAATTGGAATAGGAAGGGACCTTTCTTCATGCCTTTATCTTCTAGGTTCCCTCTCTGGAGTTTTCTTTATTTATAGATTGTCTCTTCTTATTTAAGATGCACACATGTAGGGGAGCCTGGGTGGCACAGCGGTTGAGCGTCTGCCTTCGGCTCAGGGCGTGATCCCGGCGTTCCGGGATCGAGCCCCACATCTGGCTCCTCCACTAGGAGCCTGCTTCTTCCTCTCCCACTCCCCCTGCTTGTGTTCCCTCCCTCGCTGGCTGTCTCTATCAAATAAATAAATAAAATCTTTTTAAAAAATGCACACATGTAAGCATCGGGGACCACATCCAGGCATTTTGTTGTGGACACTCAACCACTTACATACATAGCTGTCCAGTGGCTCTCACGCCTAACACAACCAGATGACTTATACCCTCTCTCACGGTAAGAATGGCAATATGGAGACCTTTTCCCCCTTGTGCCAGTTACAAAGTTTCTCTGCAGAGGAAAACAGTGGTGCAAATGCCAAGTGATGTTGTTTGTTCAACACCAGCCAAACATGAGGCTCACTTTTTCAACGTTTGTGTGATCAGGATAAAACCAACTGTTCTTTTGGCTGCATCTTTCCATGGATCGCTCTTTCTAAACAGGGTAGAGGGGAAACCCTGCTAAGCTAGCCTACCTTACAGTTTGAAATGCAGATAAGCTCAGTCCTTTTTCTTTGTTGTAATAAAAGTTTGAATCCTTGCAGCAATCCAGCTGTACGCTCAATGAGACACTGCCAAGCTTACCAAATACGGGTTCAAAACCACAGGAAATTCCCTGTCCCTCCTTACAGCCCCACAGGCTGGTGGGCCATCCATCTAATGTGACTGTCCTGCCATTCACTGATACGTTCTTGGGTTTTGAAGGAAAATAGCTATGCCAGGAATTTCATATGAGCCGTCAGTGCTGAGTCAGCACTGGTTTGGCATATAATATTTCCTTATTGGCGGGATGAGACAAGTCACCAGACTATTTCCTACCTTCCAGAGCTGGAAACCCTGCATGGGAGAGGGAGTCTGCCTGCCCCAGTACACACAGAGAGTCTGTGTCAAAGGCAGGGAGAAAATTCCCTCATTTCCCATGCCATTCCTCAGAGGCCACTTTCTCTGGGTAAAAATAGTCCTGAGTTATGACAGGCTCTGGGAAGAGGGAGGGAAGGCCTCTTTCAGAGCTCTCCCTCATCGAGGGGCAAGCTGAGGCTGCACCTGGGCCCAGGGTGGGGAAGGGGGGCTTGAGCCTAAATAGAAAGGAGAATCTGCCCATGACAACGGGCAATGATCATGAGCTACCCAGAGTCTAAAATAACGATGCTCAGCTGGACACAGCGGCGCCCCTCCCGGAACACCCCCACCCAATGCCAGACCCAGGATGAGGGGTAGGCAAGACAGGAACCCCCCCCTCCCGGCACGTGCATGAACTGGCAGCAAACACCTCCTCGGTTTGCAGCCGGGACTCCCCAAAGACACAGTGAAACCCTACAGAGGATTATTGAACAAGACAGGCTGGAGCCAGTACCAAGCACAATTCTTCGAATCATCACATAGTTAGCAGTAAATGTGCAAGACGGGAAAGGAAATGGAGAGAAAATTCAAGGGAGTATGCTTCCAAACTCTTATTTGGCCATCAACATTGTGTATGGAGGGAAGTCCTCAGCTTCCCTCGCTGTTCCCAGCGCTGCTTTGCAATTTCAGAGCATCTGCAAAAGGCGCTGGACCGATGGCCTGCCTCAGCCAAAGCGACACAGGGGCACTGTGCAAGTCACATGGCTTCTGCGAGCTTCGGTTTCCTAGTCCAAAAACGTGCATAGTACCTACCGTGGCGTCTCATGGGCTGCGAATGTCAGAGACTACCTGTAAAAGTTCTTTTGACAATGCAAGATATTTCAGTGGAGTGTGTGACTCTTGACCTTGGGGTTGTGAGTTCAAGCCCCATGTTGGGTGTAGAGATTACTTAAAAATCAAATCTTTAAAAAAATGCAAGGTATTTCATGGAAGTGAAGACACAACGGTTGCTATTTGCTCCCTACTGTTTACAGATGTGCAGCAGCCTCTGTCCAGCCAGTCATTCTCATTCCAAACCATAGAACCCCCATTTGAGGTTGTAGGAATTTAGGCAGCCAGCGCTGGAGACTCAAATGGAGACTCTCAACACATTTTGTTTCTCGATTTTGTCAATGTTGTTTCCTATGGGTGTTTACAAAGCCTATTGAACCCACCATGCTAAACTAAGAGAACCAGCCTGCCTGCCTCCGGGGCTGGAAAGCAAAGAGGAGGCCCAGGCTCATGTATGGTAACCTTTGAGTAAAGGGTAGCTCAGACTAGAGTCACCAATGATACGCTCATGATTCGTGAGGAGAAAGGCTTTTCACAAATTCCAAACGCTCAGCTCCATTCATTCAGCTGTTTATTGTTCATTCACTGACCTCCCAGCAAATCCAAGGATTCCGTGGGCCATTAGAAATAGGGAAGGAGGGGCGCCTGGGTAGCACAGCGGTTAAGCGTCTGCCTTCGGCTCAGGGCGTGATCCCGGCGTTATGGGATCGAGCCCCACATCAGGCTCCTCCGCTATGAGCCTGCTTCTTCCTCTCCCACTCCCTCTGCTTGTGTTCCCTCTCTCGCTGGCTGTCTCTATCTCTGTCAAATAAATAAATAAAATCTTGAAAAAAAAAAAAGAAATAGGGAAGGAGCTCCAAGCTGCCCTCCAGAGAGGGAGTTTTAAGGGTAACTGTATTAGGGTTCTCCAGAGAAACAGAACCAGCAGGAGATATGGGGGGGGGGGAGACAGAGAGAGAAAGGGTGTGTGCGTGTGTGTGTGTGAGAGAGAGAGTTTCATTATAGGAATTGGCTCATGTGATTATGGAAACTGAGAAGTCCCATGATCTGTCATCCGCAAGCTGGTAACCCAGGAAATCCAGTGGTATAATTGAGGCTGAGTCCAAAGGGCTGAGAACCAGGCCTCTGACGATTTAAATCCCAGGGCAAGGAATGGAAAAGCTGAGATAAGATGTCCCAACTGAGGCAGTTAGGCAGGAAGCAAGAAGGGGCAAATTTCTCCTTCCTCTGCCTTCAATTCTGTTCTGGCCCTCCATGGACGATGGCACCCACCACCCTGGGAAGCAAACCTACACGTTACTGAGTCCATCCATTCCAAGGCTCTTGTCACTCGGAACCCTCCCACCCCCACACACAGACACAACCAGAAATACCATTTAATCTGGGCATCCCCCGGCCCAGTCAAATTGACACATAAAATTAACTATCAAAGTAACTAAGTTGTTACATCAGAAGTATTCCAAGAAACATCCCATTAAGTGCTGGGGAGAACAAAGGAGAGATTGTCTCCTCGGGAGGACATCAAGGCAGAATTACAGGAGAGGGTTGACCAAGACCGGCCTTGAAGGCCAGAGGGGCATCACCACCCCATAGCATCGTGATTGCTTTCAGAACGTTTGCCCTCTGTATTCTGCCATATCTGTGTTTCTGTACCAGCTCAGGCCCTGATGATACGGTTGGAGAGGACAGAGACAACGTCCGCCCCTTACAGAGCAAGGGATGGACGACCAGAGAGAAAACAGAAAAGGGCAGCATGCAGTGTGACAGGTGCTGTGAAATCAACGAAGCAGGGAAATGGGACAGGGAATGGCTCACCGGGTGCACGGGACCGTGGGTGGATATGCTGTTCTGGCTGGAGCCGTGACTGTCTAGAGGAAATGCATACCAGGCACAAGGAATAGCCTGTACAATGGCCCTGAGCTTGGTCTGAGAAGCTGATATGAACACCAGACAGGGAAGGAAGGAGCGGGAACTCAAAGGTACTTGTTGGCCCCTAATGGGGAGTTTGGATTTCAGGAGTTTGGATTTGGATTTCATTATTAATGTAGTAGAAGTTCATCTGTAGGATTTTCAGCAGAGGAAATCCTATGATCTAAACTTTTGGGGAGCCAGGACTTTGTTTCTCAATGGTTTCCAACCATTTCTTGAACTGAATTGAATTTCATCCACTCTCCTAATATTAGCCATAAGACCTTGACCAAATTCCTTCACCAAAAACCGTCCTGCAGAATCTTCTCTGCACTTAGGAGATTCGAGCCCAGTATGTGTTACATGAAACTCTGGGCTGCCTCCCTATCACGGGAAGGTGGTGGATGATGGCTGGGGTGCTTTCCGGTTCCATGAGTTCCATGCATGAGCCTGTGACCTCAAACCACTGAAATGGTCATAGAATTACTCACGCTTCTCCCGGTGCTCGATTTCAATTGGATTATAACTGCTCATTTTCCTCCGGAATAACCCAGACCCCTCCCTCGACTCTCTGCCACAAAGGGAAAATTAACAGTAACATAAAAAGTTAAGAAGGTGAAAGAACATTATCACTCTTGTCAACAATAAAATCTGCAGCTGATACTCAGTTGTAAAGACAGGCACATCTATTATTTATAGAATACAGATTGTTAAATATTAAATACTTGAACCTAGGACAGTGTGAGGGTAAAACCAGGAGTGTGAACTTGTCAAAACCGTAAAAATGGTACCTCTTTGCAAGGGTGGAGTGCACCTACATTTATGACCGCTTTTATTGCCCTATAAATTAAGGGGGGAAACCTATGATGTGTCAATTCCAAGTTCTAAGTGATATGCATTATCTTTGGGATGGCATGTGTTCAAGTCGGCTTCACAAACAGCTACTAGCCCACCTGCCTAGAACTGTTAACTATTTTGACTGGGAAGGTGGCAAAAGATAAGGTTTTCTTCCTTATTTACCACAGGGGTTGGCAGACAAGTAAACGTTTTATGAGTTGGCAATTTTTCTTATATTATTTGCACATCTGATCCAACATTTGCCCAAAGGTTTGCGTTGATGAAGGCAAAAATACTTCTCAAAAATTTTAAAAGTTGGGGCGCCTGGGTGGCGCAGTTGTTAAGCGTCTGCCTTCGGCTCAGGGCGTGATCCCAGCGTTCTGGGATCGAGCCCCACATCAGGCTCTTCCGCTAGGAGCCTGCTTCTTCCTCTCCCACTCCCCCTGCTTGTATTCCCTCTCTCGCTGGCTGTCTCTGTCAAATAAATAAATAAAATCTTAAAAAAAAAAAAAAAGAACGTAGATAAAAAAATTTTTTTAAGTCACCTGTGATGTCAAACATCTTCATTTTTATATGATTTTGACATTCTCCAATTTACCCTAATTTCTTTCCGGGCTGAATTTTTCATGCAAATTTTAAAACTTGAATCATGACATGTGCTTTATAATATGACATGAGACACCGTGAGGTCTGTCACAATCTGAGCATCTACTCAGCCGACCCCTAACACTCACAGGTGTTAAAGCTTGATTTCTTGAGTTACTGCTCATAATAAAACGATTTTTCTGTCTTCTTACAAAGAAGACTTGCACATCCAATTTGTTTTTCCTTTCAAAAAATGTGTTGAAGTTAGCCAAAAAATTTCCAGTGAAGCATCAGATTCAAATACAAATTCTGTCCACTGAAGTAGGGAGTCTTCTGTTTAATAAGCACTCGACAAGGATTATCCATTAAATTATCTTCCTCAAAAACTTGCTGATAGACTTATCAATATTTAGCTTAATTTTAATGTTAAAGAAGCAAATTCTTCATATTTCCTGTTTAGGAGGACAGGAAACCTATAACTTAATTGTATAACAATTTTAACCTTGATTATCCCTTTTTCTGATTGAACGCTATACAATGATATTAAACTCAAAAATTAATCTAGCCTGCAGGATAGAGAATTAGTCAAAAGCAGGGAAAAGTCACAAGAAATTAACAATGAAATCAATTCCTTGATTTTGTGTCACACCTCTTTCTCCTGGGCATTCTGAGGCAGATTTTCAATATAAGCTCATTTCCTTCTTCTAAATTCTGCCGAAGTTATATTATAGAAAGATCTAGACTTTTCCTTTTAGAGACAGGAAAACCAAGTGAAAGCAAAGTTCCATGGTGGCAGGAAGAAAAATCAGAAGAAGAAATGATTCAGAATGGGCTTAACTAGGAAGGAGGGAAGACCCAGAGATTGGAGGAGCTGACGTTACTGGTAAAGAGCAGGAGGCCCAAGTGGTTAGGGCTGGAGCAGAAAACTGCTTTCAAAAGCTGCTGGGAATCCTGTGAGCAATCATCCAGTTCGGAGCAGGAAAGCGGGGGGGGGGGGGGGGGGGGGGGGGGG
>NW_024425786.1:4569276-4595916 GCF_017311325.1 Ursus maritimus | reverse complement strand
GGGGGGGGGGCTCCAGGGGGAAGATCTCTGGTGAAAATAAAGGGAATAAATGAGAGCTTGAAAAGGAACTGAGAATAGGATGAATGCAAGTCACATGAAAGAAAGAAAGAAAGAAAGAAAGAAAGAAAGAAAGAAAGAAAGAGGAAGGAAGGGAGGGAGAAGGGAGGGAAGGAGGGAGGGAAGGGAAGGGAAGGGAAGGGAAGGGAAGGGAAGGGAAGGGAAGCGAAGAAGGAAGAAAGGCAATTAGACCTTGGAGGGAAAACAACAGAAAGTATACAAGAAATAATGGTTGGGGCTCCTGGGTGGCTCAGTCTGTTGGGCATCTGCCTTCGGCTCAGGTCATGATCCCCAGGGTCCTGGGATCAAGCCCCACATCAGGCTCCCTGCTCATGCGGAGCCTGCTTCTCCCTCTCCTCCTAGCTCGTGCTCTGTCTCTCTCAAAAAAATAAATAAATAAATAAAATCTTAAAAAAAAAAAAAAAGAAAGGCCCAAAAAAGAAGCAAACAAAATGTGTCATAATTTTAAGCAATCAATGGAATATAATAATAATTTTTTTTAATATTTGGAAAGATGGCACAGAGTTCACTCTTGGCACCAAACACTCCTGAGGATATCATCACGACGTAAAGCCATGCATTGGTTTTTAGCTTTTCAATTCACGCTGTAGACAGAGCCCCCAAGGTCTGGTTGTGTTGTCAGAACGCAAACATTACCCTGTTGTGAAAGCGTAGCTAGCGGATATAACAAGAAAGAAGGGAGGAAAGGATGGGTATAAATATCCTTATCTGACAAAGTGGAGGGTCAAGTAAAATTGTGGACAGTTGATGTACAAGAAATCAAGACATAAGCCCGTTATTTAAAGTTACGAAAATGACTTTTAGAAGGTTTAAAATAATAATGTAAATATCAAACGTTAAGAAAAGAGGGAAAACTCGAAAAGGGACTCAAGAAATAGAAGCTCTGGGGCACCTGGGTGGCTCAGTCGGTTAAGCATCCAATTCGTGATTTCGGCTCAGGGCATGATCTCAGTGTCGTGGGACGGAGCCCCACATCAGGCTCCCCGCTGGGCATGGAGCCTGCTGCGGACTCCGTCTCTCCCTCTCCCTCTGCCCCTCCCCACCTGCTTGCTCATGAACCCAAGCATGCACTCTCTCCCTCTCTCTCTCTTAAAAAAAAAAGAAAAAAAAATACGAATAGACCTACAAGAGACTGAATTAGTAAACAAAAACTCCCCCTCCTACCGACCCTCCCACACAACAGCCCAGGCCTCTGTGGCTTCACCGGTGAGTTCCACCAAATGTCTGGACGAGAATTCATACCAATCCTTCATAAACTCTTCCCAAAAATAAAGCAAGAGGGAACACTTCCCAACTCATTCTATGAGGCGAGCATTCCGATACCAAAACTGGATAAACACATCTCCCAAAAATCGCATACCAATATCCTTTTTGAAATTAGATGCAAAAATCTTCAACAAAATATTAGCATATAAAGTCCAGAAACATATGAAAAGGATTATATAACCACATGGGATTTCACCCAGAAATGCCATGTTGGTTTAACACGTGAAAAGCAACCATAGGGGTGCCTGGGTGGCTCAGTCGTTTAAGCGTCTGCCTTCAGCTCAGGTCATGATCCCAGGGTTCTGGGATCGAGTCCCTCATTGGGCTCCTTGCTCAGAGGGGGCCTGCTTCTCCCTCTGCCTGCCGCTCCCCCTGCTTGTTCTCTCTCTCTGACAAAGCGACATAATCACCTCAACAGACACAGAAGCAACATTTGACCAAATCCAGCACTCCTTCACTTAACAGCACTTAACAAACGAGGAATAGAAGGGAACTTCATCATCCTGATAAAGGCATCTACGGAAAGCCCACGGTTAACAGGACACTTCATGGTGAAAGACTGAATACTTACCCCTATGATCAGGATCAAGACAAGGATGGCCGTTCTCGCCTCTTCTGTCCAACATCGAACTAGAAGTTCTAGCCAGGGCAATTTAGCTAAAAAAAAAGAGCATCTAAATTGGGAAAATGGAGATAAAACTATTCACCAATGATATGCTTTTCCATATAGGAAATCCTAAGGGACACACACATGCACGCACACGCACTATTAGAACCAATAAACAAGATCAACAAGGCTGCAGGATACAAAATCAATATATAAAAATCAATTATATTTTCATACACTAACAACAAACAATCTGAAAATGAAATTAAGAAAACAATTCCACTTACAACTGCAGCAAAACCTGAAAGCCACAACATACTATTGAAAGAACTTCAGGAAGACTTAAATGAGTGGAATCCATGTTCACGGGCTGGAAGATAGACCGTTGTTAAGATATTTGCTCCCCAAACTGGCCCACAGATTCAACATAATCCCCCAGAGACCTTCACGGGTGAGCTGACACTATAAAAATCTTAGAAGAAGGCATAGGAGTACATCTCCATGACCTTGGACTAGGCAATGATTTCTTATATACAACACTGAAAGTATGAACAGCAAAAAAAAAAAAAAAAAAAAAAATAGATGCATTGGTCTTGGTCAAAATTTAAGATATTTGTGATTCAAAGGACACCATCAAGAAAGTGAAAAGACAACCCATAAAATGGTAAAAAAAAAAAAAAAAGATCTGTAAATCATGTATCTGGTAAGGATCTGGTACCCAAAATACATAAGGAATTCTGACACCCCAACAATAAACAATCAGCCCAATTTAAAAAGACAAAAGACCTGCATAGACGTTTCTCCAAAGATTGATGAATGGCCAGTAAGCTCATGAAAAGATGCTCAAAATCTTTAGTAAGCAGGGAAAATGCAAGTCAAAACCACGGTCACAAACCACGTCACATCCACTAGGGGGACCATGAGAAAAAAGACAAGTATCTTGTGTTGGTGAGGATGTGGAGAAATGAGTAGTTGCCAGGGGCTGGGAGGAGGGAAGAATGAAGGACTGTCTGCTGATGGAGATGGGGTTTCTCAGTGGGGGACAAAATGCAAAACGTGCTGGCTTTAGATGTGGTTGCACGGCTTTGCGAACACGCGAAGAAACCACTGAGTTATACACTTGAACAGGGTGGATTTTATGGTATGTGCTTGCTGGCTCAAGAAAGCAGCTATAGGGGCGCCTGGGTGGCTCAGTTGGTTGGGCATCTGCCTTCGGCTTGGGTCGTGATCCCGGGATCCTGGGGTCGAGCCTCACATAGGGCTCCCCACTCAGCGGAAGGCCTGTGTCCCCCTCTGCCTGCCACTCCCCCTACTGTGCTCTCTCTCTGTTAAATAAATAAATAAAATCTTGGAAAGAAAGAAAGAAGGAAGGAAGGAAGGAAGGAAGGAAGGAAGGAAGGAAGGAAGGGAGGAAGGAAGGGGGAGGGAGGGAGGGAGGAAGGGAGGAAGGAAGGAAAGAGAAAGAAAGAAGTTATAAACATAAAAGAGAGAAGAGGGCAAAGGAGAAAGGATGGAGTTAGGTGAGTTAAGCCTCATCTTTCTAGCTAGGAGTCAAAAGGTAAGTGCCCCAAATTGACAAATCCAACAGTAGAGGTGTAATCCTAGAACAGCGTGGGGAAACTCTGGAAGAATTAAAACAGGGAACAGGTGAAGTCACTTTGCGGGGAGGGCTGGGGATGTCAGGGGAGAAAGTTGCTTTTCAACATTATCTCTTTTTTTTTTTGAAAAAAAATTTTTTAAGATTTTTTTTTTAATTTATTTATTCGACAGAGAGAGACAGCCAGCGAGAGAGGGAACACAAGCAGGAGGAGTGGGAGAGGAAGAAGCAGGCTCATAGCGGAGGAGCCTGATGTGGGGCTCAATCCCACAACGCCGGGATCACGCCCTGAGCCGAAGGCAGACGCTTAACCGCTGTGCCACCCAGTCGCGCCCAACATTATCTCTTTTCTACTTATTTGTTGCCGCGGGTGTGCGTGTCTCTCTGTGTGTGTGTGTGTGCGTGTGTGTGTGATTTTGACATAACAGGGGAAAAAGTCTTAAAAACGCAAGCATTTTTTCAAAGCTCCTGGAGGTCGAGGCCAGGGAAAGAGAAGCTTTGAAAGGTACTCATGGGACACTTCTAGACCTGGGAGCTTCTAGACTAAGATTCTTCCAGGAAACCGCCCTCGTGCTGAAATCTTGTCTCGGCTTCATGCCTGCTGCTTCTCGCTGCTGCCTCCCGCTGTGGCCAGATGACCCTGTCTGGGCTCCAGCAAGGGTAATGACTGACACAGACTTTTCCCAACCAGCTGAGAGATCAGTGAGTGACAGTCAAGAGAGGAACAATGTAAAGAATTAACTGTAAAATTAATTAAATGTCATGCATCAAAATCGCCACAAGATTGGAGCAAGAACATGGCTGTGGTTTAAGCATCCAGCACTCCAGTTTTGCGTACCTCTTAAACAGCCCCCCAAGTGTGCCAAGAAATCGGGGGTTCACACTGTCGCCAGCGGTCTGTATGACTTTAATTCTAAGTCACTCTTCTTCTGGGTCAAATCTGTTGTTTAGCTGGCACACAGCTCAGGGAGCTCTGCATTTGATCCAATGCTCAGGAAAAAAAAAAGAAAGAAAGAAAGAAACACAACAGTGTGTAAGGTAATTTTGTCCCAGATCTTTTCCTCCAAGTCATGAACATAATAGATTTGACTTTTTACATCGTGTGCCCCCCTAAGAAGCATAAAAGAAAGGTTACACTGGCAGGCAGCTAGAAAAGAGTTTAATTAATCCCAAAGTGTGCACTTCATTTGGAAAAGTGCATCACAAAAGAATCCTGTGTTTACTGAACTAGATCCTTAGGGCCATTATCCCTCCACCAATGGTGAGGTTTTTCTGAGGGAGCCTTGTCCCTTGTGGTCTGGAAGGTACCGCCATTAAAAATAAGATCCACACAGGGAACCAAAATTGAAGATGCTGAGAATGCAGGCACTTTCCCCTTGGCAGAGGTAATTGGCGTCTTGGCATTTGTGGAAAGATCTACACCCTAATCCTGTGGACTTTGATGGGGCCAAGGCAGCTTTCCCCCGACCGTTCCCACGAAGGAGCCGAGGGGTGGTCTGTGCTCGGTATCCTCCTAGTTTGCTATCCCTCTTTTGAAAGCAGAGCTGCCCTGTCTTAGCAAACATGCACTAGGACTAATCAGAAACTACTGGCTTAAAACAAAAAATGTAGTTGTGCTTTAATTTAGCATTACTCTTGTTACAAGAGTGATTTATTTAACAGCTTAGGACGCTAGACGTGGATGAACCTTGAAAATGTTATGCTCCCTGGAGTGTGCCCGTCACAAGAGGACAAACACTGTGTGATCCGTCTCGTCTCGTGAGGTCCTAGCGGAGTCACATGCTGGGAGACAGTGAGAAGAAGAGTGGCAGCCAGGGGCTGGGGGACGGGGATGGATGGGGAGTGAGAGTTTCTTGAGGACAGAGTTTGCGTTTGGGAAGATGAGAAAGTTCTGGAGATGGAGGGTAGTGATGGGTGCACAACACTGAATGTACTTAATGCTAACAAACTGTATACACTTAAAATGGTTAAAAATGGTACTTTTTCTGTTATATATATTTACTACAATTTTTAAAATACATTTTTTTTTTAAGTCGGGGCTCTTTGTGTTAAAAAATGCCACGGCGTTGTGCTTTGTGCTGGGTGTTTGGCTTCATGCTGATTCCAGAGGCAACTCCGAAGCCAGGGCAGGGGACGCTCAGTGGGCATCTGAGGGCAGACCCAAACTCTTCTGGAGACCAGGAGGAAGGAAATTTGCCCTGCTCATGAGTAATGACTGTGGTTTTCTGGCAAACATTAAGGAGGAAGGAACTAAAAATACTTATCGGACACTCTGCCAAAACTCCGCAGCGCTCAGAACGTACCAGGCCAACATGTAGAAGCACTTTCAGAGCGAGAGGGATCGGACTAGACGCCAAGGTCAAAGTCATTTCACACCTTCTCCTCGGCTCTTGAGAGGCTGGGGCACAGGAGGAGGGACCAGGCGCCCAGCGCTGCCCCAGCCAGCCCGTCCAGAACCACTGCCCAGGAGCGAGGAGGCACAGGAGGACCAGCAGGGTCCCCAGGTTGGCCGGCCACAGCCCCCACTCCCACCCAGCTGCAGGGCTCGCTGAGCCCTGCCAGGCGGTGCCTTCGTGCTTGCCAACTCCCAGCAGCTAAGACAGAAAGAGCAGCATAGACATTTCCCTGATGCTAGCTCCACGCTGCTGGAGTCAGAGCCCCAGACACCTGCAGGAGGGGGCGGGAGAGAAGGAGACATAGGTGTGTGAGGGGGCAGCCCGAATGGGGCCTGGCCCTCGAGACCCGAGCCTCTCCAACCTGAATGTGCACTCATTCGCCGGGGAAGCTGGTTAAAACGCAGTGTCTGATTCAGCAGGTCTGAGAAGGGCCAGAGATCCTGATTTCTAGCAAGTGCCCAGGCATGCCGATGCTGCTGGCCCAGGGACCAAGAACAAAACAAAAGCCCACCAGGCACCAGGCACAGGGAGCAAACGTGGGTGGAGGTGTGGTGAGGCTAACACAGCAGGCTACTTGGGTGTGGTGAGGTCCTGATTTGGAAGGTGAACGTTTTCTAATTCCTGACCTTGCCCGTGCAGATTGGCAATGGAGCCGATAGCCCATGATTTTGTACCTGCCACATGTGAGAATTTTACTCAGTGTAGGCGCTGCCCAGGACCCCTGTGGGTTTGGAGGGTACAGGCACCCACTAACGACTAGGGGAAGTGTGTCACTGCAGAGAGGGTACACGCTGACCCAAACGGGTCAGTCGGGGAGTGTGACTCAGGGGTTCAAGCCCCAGATATTACCAAATGATGACCATAGGATCCTGCTTCCAAGCACTTCCAATGCCCAGAGGTCAGACAAGCTTGGGAGAGGGGGATCCCCAAAGCAAAGAATTTAGAATCACTGACGAGGCACAACGGGGACGTTAGTCCTGACGATTGTAGCCAGCGTCGTGCACTTCTCCTTATCTAAGCATTAAAGTCTACTTTTTAAACATCTCTAAAACTCCACAGTAATTTCACAAAGAAATGCCATTTTAGGGGTGCGGGGGGGAAGGAGTGTAAAATGGGTAATATGCAGCCTGAGTTTCAGGCAGATGCAAAATGGGGCAGACACAGAACTGAGCCTCCCAGGAAGGACTTGCTAATCGAGACCGTGGTCACAGCCCTAACTCCCGACTGGGATCTCACGCGGCTCCCGGATTACCAAACCTGGACCCGGGCCAGGGCGTAATGGATCATAACTATGGAGTAAGTTATTCAAATTAAGATCATTTCAGGAACCATTTTTTATGAGAAAATAAATTTTAAATAATAGCATTTTAAACTTTTTATGGTTACATTTGTCATGTGACCTGAGACAAGGTATATTTTTGCACTAAAATGGGACACATTAATTATCTCCAAAGTAACACTCACTCAGTAACAACATCGGCAGGATGAAAGGACAGGCTGAGCCAGACAGCCATTCCTTCTATCTGAGAGCCGTGAGCGCGCGCGAGTGTGCACGTGTGTGCGTGTGTGTCTGTGTGTCTGCTTTGCTCGCTTGTTTAGCAGTTAAACAATTAGTTTAACTTTGGCCATATGCTTCCCCAAATTCCTAGAAATGGAAAAGAAATTTCTATCAGCAATGATTCTCCACCTTTCTCTCCACATTCCCGTGGAAGCCCAGAGGGTCTGAGCCCACTCACGGCCTACGCAGGTTACTGGGGGTCTGGCAGCAGACAGTTGGGAGTGTATGAACAGGAGGTTTCTTGGCAGGAAGACCGGTGACTACACTAGGGGGTCCACACAGTAGCGTCAGCCCCTGGGAGGAAGGACAGGAGGCTTATACGTAATAAAAAAAAAAAAATGTTTTGTATAGTGCTTTACAGTTTACAACTCCTTTCCCATATATCGTATCACCTGCCCAAACTGGCTATATAATTTGTGGGCCTGCTGCAAGATGAAAATGCAGACCTCCATTTTAAAATTTTGTGGAATTTCAAGACAGCAGCAGTAGAGCATTAAGCCAAGCACAGGACCCTGCGTGATTGCCCAGGCCAGCCGCCTGTGAAAGCGGTCCAGCTCCCACTGAGATTCAGAATTAACCATTTGAGGCATGTGCACGACCCATTATCTCCCATGCCCCAAGACTCCCCCAACCTCCCCTCCACCTCCTACCCCTCATCCCTCCACCGTGTGCTTTCAGCTGCAAAGTACAAACACCCAAAGCAAGTTGGCTTCGACAGCAAGGAAATGTATTGGATCACATGACTGAAAGCCCAGAGAAAGCCTGGGCTTCGGGACCTACCTCATCTGCTGGCTCTGGCTCAGTTTCCCCCCCTTGCCCTGGGTTCTGCCCTCTTGGGCAATGACATCATCCTTAGGGTGGAAGCAAGAGTGGCTCCCGCTCTGGCCACCCCAACAGTGCACAACAGTACTGTGCACTGAACCAACCTTGGATCCTTTGAGAACCCAAGAACGGGGGAGGAGAAATTACCTTGATTGGCTTCAGCAGCGCCTTCCCACCCAGCTGAGATTCAGCCCGAGCCACACAGCTGCCACGCAACACTGGGTGTTGTAGAGACAAACCCACGTGACCGCACCAGGGCCTGCCCATATCGCTTGGGGAAAGCTGTCATGAGCAGCCCTGTTTTCTAGCATATGACATTGACCTCTAGCCATATTTGTTTGGGACAAGGGTACCCTCACCTGAGGACCAACCATCCATTGCTTATGTATTGTCCGGTATAGAAAGATGGCTTGGACCAGATTGTTGCTCTAGGCATTTGAAGGCAGAAACTATAGGAGCAAAAGAGAAGGGGGACTAGTTAATGTTCAAAATTGCAGTTTAAACATTACGACGTAAAAAGAAGTCAGAGAGGCCACAGTGGGTCTTCTGCAACTGAAATCATGAGCGGGAAGCAGGGACGGCAGAAGCCATAGAGCAGAGATGTTGAGTGAAAGGCAAGAAGCAGGAGAGCAGGGAATGGAGGCACTGAGTAGCCTCCCCGAACGATGGGCAGAGGGAAACCCACAAACTCCCGCTCCCCAGAGCCCGAGGGCAGCCCTGCATCCAGAGCAGCCCTAAACCTGCGAGCCTTGCAGGTGCTCCTTGTTATTCTCCCCTGTTCTCTCAGCAGGTTTTTCTCACAACCAGAGGAGCCCTGTCTCAAACAAGGGATCTTAGCTTTACCTGCACTTTTCAGCTGAGAGGAGAAACATACAAGAAAAGACATAATCAGAACTGGGAGGCGCTCTGCCAGGATTTGGGGATGCGGTGATAAGCCGGGGGGCTCCTCTCAAGGACCTCAGTGTGTAGCCTTGGGGGAGGGGAGGAGGCAGACAGGTAAACAAGTAATTATGCCGTGGTGTGTTGAGCATGACAGGGAGAGGAAGGAAATGATTAAAAGGTCCCCAAACTCCGCCGTCTCCGAGGGAAGTGTCCCCAAAGCTTCAACCACGTTCGGAATGTATGCTCTGAGTGAGGATGAGAAGCAAATGTTGGGTAATAAACAAGCATATGGTCCAATTCTTCAGTTCCCCTCCCCACTGTCTCCCCTGGATCTGTAATCCTTCCACTTCCATGAAAAGGAATTAAACACAAATAAATAACCGAGGTTTACCCTGAGAGCTTTGCAGTTTAGTCCTTACAGTGGGTGAAGCCCACAAAGTACAGCTTGCAGTTGCTGAGAACTCTGATAACCGAAACCATATCCATGGTAACTGATCAGAAACATAGGAGATCTATGACATAGGCATCTCTGATGAAACAGAGTAATCAGATGGATGATACTGACTTATGAATCTAGTTATGGAATTTTATGAGAAAAAGCAGAGGAGAGGGAAGGAAGAGGGTTCCCATCGCAACAGAACATCCAACCGCCTCAAAACAAATAACCTCACCTTGATTCCAAGGGACTTGCCTTTCTCTCTGAAAATATCCAGGGACCTGACGCTCAAGAGCTGGGCGCGCGTTGGCAGGTTGGGGGCGGGAAACGAGGAGGAACTTGCGTATTTAGCCACACGTTCCTGATTCACTTACATGGGCATTCAGTACACCCACTGTCCATTCACAGGTGGATATTTGATATTTGATCTTGAAAGGCTAGCTGAAGAAAGCAGTAAGTCCTACGGGTAGGAAATCTTCTGGCCAGAACTCTGAAACAAAAAGGTCCAAGGAAACGTGCTCCAAACGTCGCAGCAGGGACATTAGCTTCATTCTGCGAGGGACATAATTACAGACCTTCCCCCCTCCTTGCCTCATTGAGACCTCCTTAACACACAAGATGAGCTGCTAAAATTTGAAAGAAATAGCACTGCATAAATCATAAAGACTGAAATTTAATTTTTAGATTACAATAGAGAAAAGCGAGCCTGAGAAGACAGCCCTAAGGTCAGCCGAAGGGGACAGGAATTGATTTCTTCATGAAGTCATTGTTCGACAAACCCCCGGCCAGATGTGACCTGGCAAATGTCCACATCTGTGTCAGAGAATCCAAACGGCCATCCTTTCACACTTAGAAAATAGATTAATAACCAGGGAAGTCATGATTACATTAACAGCGTAACAGCTGCCTGTCTGATGAATTGGAATGGGCAGTAGTATTTGGAAGCTGCATTTTCGGAGTCAATGAGTTTTGATAATTGAGTTTATCCCTTGCAATGAGTCCAGTTCTAGGAAATCTAGATAAAAGTTACAGGCTTTGTTTAGCCTAAGTGTTTCCTGAGCAAGGACCATTAGCTTTGTATGACTTTTTTGGACATTGTGTCGTCATTCCATCCAGGATAGGAGTTTTGGGGGTGCTTTCCAGCACCGCACAGCCCTTTTTTAAGTAACACGTGGAAAGGCAAACAAATCACACAGAAAAAAGTCCAGCAGCTCCCTGCTTGGTGGATGGCTGGGAGGGGCTGACCCTTTTCGTTGCTGCCCCCCTCCCCCCCCCCCCCGTTATACACGGTAGCCCCTGAGGGAGATCCTGGGGAGCACAGTTTGAAAACCACTGCATGATCCACAAAAAACCTCTATGATTCTTTCTAGGTAATGGATTATTGCTGAAGCTTTAGGAGGATTTGGGCTTGGGTTGGCCTTGGTTTGGGTCTGCATTTGGGGGAAGAAGAGAGAGCTGTCTGGGAAGGGAATGCACTGAGGACAAGGGGCAGAGATGGGAGGGAATCTGGGGTAGGAGCAGCCTGGGAGTCACCCAGATAGGGTGTCCGGAGGGATACGACAGGAAAGGAGGAGACAGATTGGGAATTTGGGGTGAGACAAGGACATAAAAGGTCTTGACCAAAGCTAAGAAATTTGGCCTTTGTCCTGTGTCACTAGGCTCTGTGACTAGTCGATGAGACAAGTTCCCTAAGGCTCCCGTAATGAAGTGCCACAGACTGGGGGCTTACACAACAGGAATTTACATCCTCACCGTTCTGGAAGCTGGAAGTCTGAGAGCAAAGTGTTGGCAGGTTAATTTCTTCTGAGGCCTCTCTGCTTGGCTCATGGCTGGCCACCTTCTCCGTGTGTCCTCACGTGGTCGTCCCTCTGCGCGTCTGTTCGTGTCTCACCTCCTCTTCTCATAAGGACCCTAGTCCTGTTGGATCAGGGCCCACCCTAATGACCTCATTTTGACTTAACCACCTCTTTAAAGACCCCTCTAAAAATACAGTCACATTCTAAGGTGCTGGGGATTAGGAATTCAACGTGTGAAGTTGGGGGGACACATTTCAGCCCATAACATTGAGATTTACAATATAACACACACATTTATATATATATATACTTTTTTTTTTTTAGGCTTTAAAAAAAATCATCTAGCAATAGTGCAAAATAAACGGTCGGCTCCAGGCACAGCGCAAAAGTGGAGGGAGAGAATGGGGAGCGAAGCATGAAGAGCAGGCCCACGACGGTCCTGGAGAAGAGCACACGTACAGAGAGAATGAGACATAGTTATAATCCAGTACTGGCTGGGATGGTCCATCCAGGCTACCACAGGGGTTCGGGGAAGAGAGAAAAACTAGCATAGAGGGCAGAAAGCGTGGCAGGGGGCTGTGGAGGGATTGCACCTGGAAGGGTGGGTAGGTTTGGGCTAGGAGAATTGAGGCAGGGTCTGTGTTAATAAAGAGGTGAAGACAGAGCCACAGGACGGGCTTTGCAGCTTGGAGCTATAGTTCGCAGACCTCCCCGTGTAAGATCTGGACAGGACTGCATTGCTAAGCTCTTCGTGGCCAAACTCAATAGCTTGGGAAGCCACTGCTCAGAGCATGATATTTAAATAAGAAGGACTTTGCCCTTGTATCTTCATTGATCCTGAAGAAATGCCCGGAGGTAATGCTGAGAACCCCAATCCTCGGGAAGAACATTTCCTTCCTTCGGTGATTTGGGTTTTTTGCCTTTTTATCCTGTTGCAACATGGTAGACGACCTCTCGTTGCCTCCAAAGCCCGCCTCGCACTCACACCAGCCCCCGGTGGAGGATGAGGGAGGGGCTCTCCTCCTAAGCGAGTCACAGGGAACCTGACATCCACCATCGTGTGTGTGTGTGTGTGTGTGTGTGTGTGTCAATGGCACTGACTTTAAAGGAATTTTTATTTTTTATTTTTTTTTTTTAAAGATTTTATTTATTTATTTGACAGAGAGAGACAGCCAGTGAGAGAGAGAACACAAGCAGGGGGAGTGGGAGAGGAAGAAGCAGGCTCCTAGCGGAGAAGCCTGATGTGGGGCTCGATCCCAGAACGCTGGGATCACGCCCTGAGCCGAAGGCAGACGCTTAACAACTGCGCCACCCAGGCGCCCCTAAAGGAATTTTTAGATGCACTCAAATAACAATCTAGAAAAACCAGACTCCAGAGAACAATGAGAAAATGTAAAGAAGCCAAATATAAAAATACTGGCACATGAAAAAGAAAAGAAAAAAAAATCAATTCACTTTCCCAGATTACAGATGGAAATTCCCAGAGGAACAGGTAGATTTTTTTTTGGAGGAGGAAAAGAGATTATATTTTATGGGAAGAGATACAATAACCATTCTCCTCCCATAAAGCGAGTGATGGAAGATTGTCTCTTCTCCGTAGATACGCACTGCACATTTTCCGAATAATACCAACAGGAAATCAATAGGATCTTTTATATGTGAAAAGACATTATCTCTCACGAAAACTTGCCACTCACCGTTAATCTTGGTCCTGGGACAATAAGTAGCCTTTAAATCCTGATCTTTGTTTATTTTTAAATTATCCTCATTATTTATTTGTTTAGAAATAATCACATTCAAAGCTTCACCCTTCATTAGAGCCAAAGAGCCTTCAGATAACGCTCTATGACAAGTGTCTCCACCGCGGGCCAGATGCTCTCCAGAAAGCCCCTCCCAGTCGCATCCACGCCGGGTGAACGGCCATATCGTTAGCCACCAAAAGCTTTATCAGGGCATAATTTGGCAGCTGTGACAGGCTCAACGGGATTTATAGGATCTCCTGGTTTTTTGCCTCCATTGATCTGAAATAGAACCAAAGTTAATATTAGCAAAAACCACTTTGTGCTGGGGTAATTTTCCCATGCAAGGCTTTGGCGACTGGCGGCTTGAACATCTATTATCCAAGTGCTCTTGGCCGACTCTAGGTCATGAGTTTCATAATACCCAAAAGACTAAATATCCTTGTCTCTCCTCCCAGATGAGAATCTAACCACCATCCTGGTGAAATCTCTCGTTTTTCCCAGACACTAATTTAATGGTCACAGGGTATCAACCCCATTATTATCAGTTTTGGATTTAGCACTGGCTCTGCCCTTGTATTCGTTTCCTGGGGCTGCCCTAACACAGTGTGAAAAACTAGGTGGTTTAAAACAACAGAAATTTACTCTCTCACAGTCTGGAGGCCAAGGTGTGGGCAGCCGTGAGCTCTACCTGGAGACCCGAGACAAGAGGATCCTTCCCCGTGGTTTCTAGCTTCAGTGGTGGACGGAAGCCCTTGCTGTCCCTGGGCTTGAAGCTACATGGCTCTAGTGGCACAGCCATCCCTCTGTCTTCACCTGGTCTTCCCTGGGTGCGTGTCTAAGTCCAGATTTCCCTTCTTTATAAGGACAGGAGTTGCGCTGGATTAGGACCCACCGGAATGACCCCATCTCAACTTGATGACCTCTGTAAAGACCCTATTTCCAGATAAGGTCACATTGCTCAATGTTCTCAATGTCTCATTACACACAGCCTAGATAGCACCTCACATGATTAGGCTGAATGAAGGGTTCTCAATGTTCTCAATGTCTACCATGCTACAACTGAGGCTTGGGATTTCAGGGTATCTTTTCTGGAGGACACAGTTCAGCCTAAAACAGCCTGAAAGGAATTCACCTCTCATTACACGCAGCCTAGATAGCACCTCACATGATTAGGCTGAATGAAGGGTTCTCAACCTCGGCACAAGTGACACTGTGTTAGGATAACCCTTTGTCGTGGGGAGCTCTCCTGCATCCTAGCTGTCCAACTAGAGTGCAGGGACACACATCCTGCCCCTTGTGACAACGAAAAATGTCTGCTGACAGGCGCTGGGGTGGTTCAGTTGGTTAAGCGTCTGCCTCTTGATCTCGGCCCAGGTCTTGATCTCAGGGTCGTGAGTTCAAGCGTTGGGCTCTGCGCTGGGCATGGAATCTACTTTTTAAAAAAATAAAAATAAAAAATAAAATAAATAAACTAAAGTAAAAATGTCTCCTGACAATTGCCCCTTAAGGGGGCTACATCGCCCTGAGAACCACGGACTTAGATGAAAAGTAAACCGAGCTTGTGAAGGTGCTTCACGTCGACTGAACCCTGAAGAGATGAGGTGTTCACGTCAGTCAAAGAAGAGTCCCTGAAAGGGATGGGTCCTGAGCAATTCCCTCACCGTCTGGATTCCTTCATTAATTTAACAAATACGTATTGAGTGCCAGCTGTATGTTGGGTCCTGATCTGGGCATGGGGTGGGGGGAAGCAGAGAACGAAAGAGAGTTTAAAACCCCTGCCTTAACCACCATACATATTAGTGGGGAGGCTGAAAATAAACAAGATGAATAAAACATATAATATGTTAGCTATTGATGAATGTGAATGAGGAAAAGATGAAACCAAGCAAGAAGGATAGGAAGTGTGGGGAAGGGGGAAGTGGGGGGGAGTGGGGGGAGGGGTGCTGAAAGTTTTGACAGAGTAAACTGGGAAGGGCCAGTGAGATAGGGGTACATGCCTAAGAAGGTGGGGGCTAGAGGCCGGGCCATGCAGATCTGGGGCAAAGGGCCCTGCAGGCAGAGAGAACGGCAGGTGGGGACATTCCTGGGGTGTCCGAAGAACCGGAGGAGGCCTGTGTAGCAGGACAGATAACGCAGGGCCTTCGGGTCAGAGCAAAGACGTGCTGTGGCTCCGGGTGACGCGAGAAGTCAGCGGGCAGGTGTGTGGCGGGGTGATCCATGGCCCAGCATGCTGGGTGATGTGACATGCTGTGAGGCTCTGAACGCATGTTGGACTGAGATGTACAGGTGTGCCGAATGTGGGCTGCGAGAGGGAGAAGAGGTCTTTCACTTCAACAAATGGAAAAATCGAGTTGGTATTGATGAAAAGTCTGCCGAAAAGGAGCAGGTTTGAAAGAAATGTCGGAAAAGTCAGGTTTTTTACATGACAAAATGTACCATTTCGACCATCTTTAGCTCTACAGCTGTGTGGCACTTAATACATTCCTTGTTGGGGCGCCTGGGTGGCTCAGTCGTTAAGCATCTGCCTTCGGTTCAGGGTGTGATCCCAGGGTCCTGGGATCGAGCCCCACATCGAGCTCCCTGCTCTGCTGGGAGCCTGCTTCTCCCTCTCCCACTCCCCCTGCTTGTGTTCCCTCTCTCGCTGCCTGTCTCTCTCTCTGCCAAATAAATAAATAAAATATTTTTTTAAAAATACATTCCTTGTGGCGTCACCATCACCGCCATCTACCTCCAGAACTTCTACACCTTCCCTGGCTGATACCCCGTACTCCTTGAACACTCCACTGCTCCCCAGCTCCTGGCCATCGCCGTCCTGCTCTGTGTCTAGGAGGTGACTACTCTAGGAAACTCACATAAGTGGACTCTCACAATACTTGTTCTTTTGTGACTGGCTTATTCCACTAATGATGGAGGGACTTCAAAGTTCATCCCCACGGTCACATGTCAAAATCTGCTCCTTTTTTAAGGCTGAATAATATTCTGTGTGTGCATGGACCACCTCTAGTCTATCATTCGGCTGTTGATGGACACTTGGGCTGCTCCCACCTCTCAACCACGGTGAATAACGCTGCTAAGAACACGGGTGTCCAAATGTCTGTGTGAGTCCCCACTTCCAGTCCTTTGCGATATATACCTGGGAGTAGAATTCCTCAATTATACGGTAATCCTGTTTAAATTTCTGAAGAACTACCCTATCATTTTCCACAGCAGCTGCACCTTTTTATGTTCCCAACGGCAGGTGCACGGTGTTCCAATTTCTCCACATCCTTGCCAACACCTGCTACTTTGTTGGGTTTTTTTTTAAGATTTATTTATTTACTTATTTATTAGACAGAGAGAGACAGCCAGCGAGAGAGGGAACACAAGCAGGGGGAGTGGGAGAGGAAGAAGCAGGCTCCTAGTGGAGGAGCCTGACGTGGGGCTCGATCCCGGAACGCCAGGATCACGCCCTGAGCCGAAGGCAGATGCCTAATGACTGCGCCACCCAGGCGCCCCTACTTTGTTTGTTTTTTAATAGCCACACGAAGGCGTTCAAAGTGGTATTATATTGTGATCAGAAGGTTAGTTTTGACTATGTTAAGTCTGAAATACATACATACATATGTATGTTAGACATACAAGTAAATACAACAAATCGGATATATTTGGGTCTGGATGTTAGGAGAGAGGCTGAGGCAATTGGACAAATTTGGGACTCAGAACCTTAGGGCTATAAGACTGGCTGAAACTGTCTAGGTCTGCACCGTGCAATACAGTAGCCACTAGCCAGATGTGGCCGTTTAAATTTATATTAATTAAAATTAAATAAAATTTAGGGGCACCTGGGTGGCTCAGTTGGTTAAGCGTCTGCCTTCGGCTCAGGTCTTGATTCCAGGGTCCTGGGATGGAGCCCTGTGTCAGGCTCCCAGTTCAGCGGGGGGTCTGCTTCTCCCTCTCCCTCTGTGCGCTCTCTCTTTCTCAAATAAATAAATAAATCTTAAAAAAAATATATATATATATATATATATATATATGGTCACCCTACCTACTCTGAAGTAAGAGTCACCAGGTGACGTCTCCTGTAAGGCGAGGGTGCAGAGCCCCAGTGATTCGGAATCCGTACCTGGGCTTCTCTGCCCGGGGCACATCAGTTCCCAGGAGCTGGTTAGAGGGCTGGTTACGGTCTGCTTCTCCCTGTGACTGACCCTTGGAGAATTCTGTGCACAACGGAGGCCGTGCCTCAGGTACTGGCAGGAAGCAGTGTGGACTCCCAGCCCCTGTCCTCAAGGTCCTGAGGGCCAGCCCATCGCCCTGGGTCTGCCTTCCCCCTTCTG
Organism: Ursus maritimus; assembly: GCF_017311325.1. Taxonomy (NCBI): domain Eukaryota; kingdom Metazoa; phylum Chordata; class Mammalia; order Carnivora; family Ursidae; genus Ursus; species Ursus maritimus. Next base: position 4,578,423 of record NW_024425786.1, on the reverse strand, counting down.
TGTGCTTGTTCAGATGCACTAAACCAGAGGTGAGTTTCGATTGGTGAAGTTTTGGCTGTGATGTCTCCTGCTAGGATTTCCACCTCACCTGCAGCCTACCCTGTGGGGACCATCTGGTTATTTACAGCAAATCTCACCTTACTTGTTGACATTTCCATGCACAGGCAAAGCTAGGAGACAGCCTGAAGAGTGAGGTACGTGAAGATTCGAGGTGCTCCCATGCCGCTCCACATTTCATTAGCCAGGTGGTCTGGAATGTGGCAGAAAAATCAGGAAGTAAGGGACACACATTCCAAACCCCCCTGTGACATCTTCAGAATGAATGAAACCCCACGGCTGGCAGAAACAATAGCCCTTGTTTAATTCTAAAGTTCAGATGTATGTTGGCACCGTTCTATCTCAACCTTTCATTTCCATGGAAACCATTCATGATGCCACAGAACGGGGATTCTGACCAGAGTGTGAAAGGAGTAGCAGCACGGATCCGAGCTTTCCAGTGAAGCTGCAACAGACGGAAGGACAGAACAGGCAATGAGCCGGACCTAGAGTTGTTGCTCAGGGTGCCCAGGATGAGCACCTGTAGCCCAGGTCGACCCTGCGGACCCCAGACTGTGTTCTGATGACCTGGCCAGGGTGCGTTCCACCCCACATCTGTTTTCCCTTTTTCTTTTCTTATGCAGCAAGTGTGCTCTCAGGTCAATGGTAAAGGGCTCTTGGCCGTAACTGAAGCACAGAAAGCATGGGATGGGGGGAGCAGAAGTCATCCAGATACGAGTTTCCCGTGGCCGTGGTAACAAAGTACCACAAGCTGGAGGTCTCAAAGAACCGAAATGTATTCTCTCACAGTTCTGGAAGCCAGAAGTCTCCAATCTGGGTCACAGCAGAGCCACGCTCCCTCTGGAGGCTCCAGGGGAGGACCTTCCTGCCTTTTCCAGCCTCTTGTGGACCCTGGCAACCCTTGGCTTGCAGACACATTGTTCCAACTTCTGTCTCTGTCTTCATATGGGCTCTGCCCTGTGTGTCCACGCCTCAAATCTCCCTCTTTGTTTTCTTGTAAGAATACCCGACTTTGGATTTAGGGCCCACCCTAAATCCAGGATAATCTCATCATGAGATTCTTAATTACATCTGCAAAGACGCTTTCTCCAAGTAAGGTCATATTCACAGGATACAGGGATTAGGACAGGGACATACCTTGGTGGGGGCACTATTCCGCCCACCACACCCACCTAACAGGACATTTTGCCTGGGAGATGCAAAAATTTGGATTCTTGGCCCTGAATGGGCAACCCTGCGGGTCTTGAGGCTTTGGCCAATTTCAGAGGAATGTCATGACCAGCTCCTACCATTCTGAAACCTGGGCAAGGCAGGGAATTTGAGTCGTTGCCATGGAGATCCCACACCTTGAAACTTTTGTCCTTTCGTATTGTTTGCAAAGAACTAATTACTCTAAAATCACGGCTAGCACCTGAATCCAAGAGGTGGGCTGTTTCTGGAGGAAACTCATTGCTCAGAGGGGGGCTTCCCCTTCATCAAACAAACCAAATCTGTGACATTCTTTGGATTTCTTCCCAAACAACCATTGTACTAGGCTTAGCAACAACCTTGAACGTAATCAGACATGTCTGGGAGTGAAGAGCAGAGCTTGAAGGGGAAGGAAATGCTCCCAATACCATGTTCCACCACTCGCATCCAAGAGAGATTTTGAAAACGCTCAACTCGACAGAAATGCGGGTGGTAACACAGACAGGAAAGGAAAGGCCTCTGCGTGAACAGCTTATCATGATTAATATGGCTCTGCCAGGCACGTAGCTAGTTACACGAGGAGCTCCAGAAAGGCCAGGCAGCGGGGGAAAGCCTGCTTCTCTGGGAAACGGAACAAACTTGGAGAACTTTCTGTTTACCCTTCCTGCGGTTTTCATGCAGGTGAGCATGTAAAAATGAAGATTTGGGTAAATCCATCAGAGTTTCAGCCCAGATAGAATTTTGGCTAAAGGTTCTGTGGGTAATTTCCTTTTTTATTAAAAAAGGACCGGTGTGCCTGTCCTCTCTAAAGGTAGCATGCTGGGGCCTGAACACATGGCCCCACTGAGCCTGTGAGAACTTACCAAATAGGAGGATGCAGAGGAAAACCTTCTCCTTCTTAATGGTATTTCCCAGTAGAGACCGTTCTTGCTCCTGTGACTGTAATACAGACCAAGATCAGCTTAATAGTGGTAAAGCAGGAAGAAGAGACCAAATTAAGGTGGTCTTTCAACTTTATCGTTCTGGAAGGAGGCTATGCACTTTTTTTAAAGAACAGGACAATGAAATACACTGCCCACAAAAATATAAAAACAGCCCCACCTCTGGACAAGCAAGGGATGCAGGTGCCATTTTCCTAAGCCTTTCCCCCTCCGTTCCAAACCTTCAGGAACAATGTTCTTTGCCCACTTCTGTCGATTGGGACCACAGGTCTGCCCTCTGCTGGTTAAGGGACATTCAAGCAGTATTACAACTGGGAAGGGGATAATGTGGGGCCCCTGAGCCACCTGTCTCGCCAGGGATGCAAGAAGGTACCTATCCCCCACCACTCACAGACACTTGATGTTGGACTCAGAGCTGTTGAGTGGGCAACAGAACATTCCCCGCCCTCACAGGTCCCTGATAACATCATCTCACACCACATGTCCGAGGGAAGTATAAGATAAAGCTGACGTTACCACACATACGGCTCCAAGTCCTCTGAAACATCATTATACGGATTAATCTAAAAAAGAAAAAAACAACGAAACATCAAGGCAGTCATAAGCGGAGACAGACTGCGTCTGAATCCTGGTTTCGCCATTTATGGGCTCCACGGGCTGGGACAAGCACCTGCCTGAGCCCAGGTTCCTTCTCTGCCAAGTGAAGCTACTAAGAATTACATTGGAAAGGGGTGCCTGGGGGGGCTCAGTTGGTGAAGCATCCGCCTTCAGCTCAGGTCATGGTCCTGGAGTCTGGGGATTGAGCCCCGCATCAGGCTCCCCACTCAGCGGGGAGTCTGCTTCTCCCTCTGCCCACTGCTCCCCCCACTTATGCTCTCTCTCTCTCTCCCCCTTAAATAAATAAACAAAATCTTTCTTTAATCTTAAAAAAAAATTACATCAGAGAATTCAATGAGATGAATCAGCATAGTGTCTGGCACAAAAGAAATATCCCATAAATGGTAGCTTAAATATACTTTTTTTCAATTCATTAAATTCTAGAAGCTAGAAATTTTTTCTCCGAGTGCCCACAGTAAGAGAAGCCGATGTTGGAGAGGAGCGTCCTTGTGGTTCGTGACCAGTGTCCTCCCCTCTAATCCAGAGTTCTTGACCAGGGTGATTCTGTCCCTCAGGGGACTTCTGGAGACATTGTTGGTGGCCGCAGCAGGGGAGAGTACCGCTTATCTGGTAGGGAGAGGCCAGGATGCTGCTAAGCTTCCTACAGTGCACGGGACAGCCCCCCAAGAAACTATCCCAGCACCAAACGATAGCACTGGGTTGGAAGCCCTGCTCTGGCCTTTCCAGGGGCCACTGCAGCTTTAACACTGAGCAACGAAGGCGTCGGCTGGCCACTGACAACAGCGGAACTCATGCCTGCGTCACGTTGAAAACTCATTCAGAAATGCAATGGGAGCCCTCAAGATGTGTCAGGTTGGCCCTGAGCAGTAGTGACCCTCAGCTGAGTTCCGGAAGTTTCGATATCTGACTGACAGGCAACATTTCTGCTTACTGCTTGGCTTTCTTGATGACAGTGAGATCAGGAATAAAATCTCTGGATTTAAAAGTCACCCAAAGGGGCACCTGGGTGGGTCAGCCGTTAAGCATCTGCCTTCCGCTCAGGGCGTGATCCCAGAGTCCTGGGATGGAGCCCCGCATCAGACTCCCTACTCCGCTGGGAGCCTGCTTCTTCCTCTCCCCCTCCCCCTGCTTGTGTTCCCTCTCTCGCTGGCTGTCTCTCTCTCAGTCAAATAAATAAAATCTTGAAAAAAATAAAAATAAAAAATAAAAAAAATAAAAGTCACCCAAAGTCAAGAGGCCAAGACTCCCAACATATAAAAAAATTTTTTAATTGTGATAAAACACACGCAACATAAAATTGACCGCCTTCACCGTTTTTCAGTGTAGAGCTCAACAGGGTTGGGCACATTCACCTCGTCGTGTAACCAGCCTCCAGAACCCTTTCCATCTTGCAAAACTGAAACCCTATCCCCATTAAACAGCTCCTCATCCCCCCTCCCTACAAGCCCTCCTGCTATTTTTGTTAGATAAAATACTCGTGCATTTTTCTTAATGACCTACAGCAGCCATCCAGGCACCGTAAGAGGATCCATCCTGAACAGACACAACTCCCGAGACGCCAGGAACAACATGGCAAGAGCCTTCCTCCTTGATGATACAGTTGAGCAGCTGATCCGTCACTTCCGGAACCACCTGCCTCTGGGCCTCTTGTTAGATAATAAGGTTCTTAGTGTTTGAGGGGAAAAGAAACATGTAAAAACAAATTAAAACAAAATAAAATAGGGGCACTGGCTGGCTCAGTGGGTAGAGCATGCAGCTTTTAATCTCAGGGTCGTGAGTTCAAACCCCACGTTGGGCGTGGAACCTACTCAAAATTTTTTTTAAAAAATTTGAATAATAAAATAACCAGCCAACCAACAATAGCCAGAGGTTTTTCTTTGAAGTTGGCCCTTGATTTAAAACAAGACATTTCTTCAAACCTGGCCTGACTCTGTGGTCAAGGTAGATCCCCAGTCAAGCGTCCTCTGTGACAAAGCCACCTCCACCTGTCTCTCCTTGGATTTCCCAAGAAGATGGGGAAGGAAGATGAGCAGCTTACCAAACTACAGAGCCATGCACTTGCTGAGATCACGGATGTTTGGGGAGAAGACTGATCAATTCCAGAAAGACTTAGGGCTTCTCTTGGCTCTGCTCTGCTCCTAGGATCCCTGGCCCCCCAGCCCGAGCCCTGTCTCCCTGCCTATCAGCGGATGAAATGTCTCTCTGCTTCTCCCCTGCCACCATCTTTTGCTTCCAGCTCTTTTTACTCTTAGCTTTGGCACACATTAAACACGTGCATGTACCTTACGCTCTCATTATACACCAGACACGCGAAGCTATTGGAAATACAAACACAAACTATTTCAAGCCCTTGCTTCAGGAGCTTACAGTCTAACAGAGGAAATAAATGTGTAAATGATGAAAATTTGTCACTAGAATATAAGTGGTACAAATGGACACTATGTGTACTAAGAGACTGGGATCAAAACTGACAAAACACATGTAGGAGTTTGTCTTCGCTCCCTCCGGACATCCCAGTGAAGGGATAATAAAGGAATTAAACAAGTATAAACACATATGGACACAATGCATGGGAGAGGAGATGACATGGCACAAAAGATTCGACAAAAATGGGGAAGATGTAAAATGGAGGGGCCCTTTGTAACAGACTTGGATTACCGCTTTCTCCACTCGGGAAAATGACTGTGGGGTGGGGGGAGACAACAGACAAGTGGGCTGGTTTGTGCTATGGGATCCAGGAGTGGTTCAGGAATCGGAGGCTGGGTAGGGGTATTGTTAGTCTACATACGGAACAGTTTAGAACCCCAGGTATCCTTCCCCTATCTACCCAGCCAGGCATCTACTCCCCCTCCCCCACCCCACAGAAGGTTTATTCTCTGCTGAGGCTCAACAGGAAGGCTCTGGAGTCTCGATATCAGAGCATCACTAGAGGCTAGAAATCATACTAAAATGCTACTCCCTTCCCTGCAGAGCTTTCACTTACCCCATGCGGGGAAAGTAGGACTCCTCCCTGGGAAAACCAGTCCACCCCAGAGAAAGGACCTACAGATCTGACATCTGGGGAAACTTACCTGACAACTCTCCAAGAAGCCCACCAGAAGACTAGTCTTGGACATGTACGTGGAGCTCCCATGAATAGACAGCCAAGGATCACCAGAGCTTTGAGAAAAGTGCACACACACACACACACCGACCGACCAAAAAAACAAAGAGAAAAAAAATAACTAGGAGGAAGTACAAAAAGTGAGAAGGTGGAAGAAAACTTAGATACACTCTCAAAGATGTGAGAGAACACGTTGCCTACACAAAACTATTTTAAAGAAAAAATAATCAAAGAACAAGAAAGAGCTCTGGCAATTTTTTAAAAATACATTATGACGTGGAGCACCTGGGTGGCTCAGTCGATTAAGCATCTGCCTTTGGCTCAGGTCCTGATTCCGGGGTCCTGGGATTGAGCTCTGCGCTGGGCTCCCTGATCAGTGGGGAGTCTGCTTCTCCCTCTCCCGCTCCCCCACCCCGGTGCTCGCTCTCTGTCTCTCACTCTCTCTCAAATAAATAAAATCTTAAATAGATATATATATTAGGACAAACATTTTTAAAAATCAATAAAAGAATTGGTAGTTATAGTTGGATCTCCAGCAAAGACCAAAAAGACAAAAGAATGGAAATAAAAAGCATGTGGGAATCAGTCCAAGAGGTCTGACATCACAATAAACACAGATTCAATAAGAACAGACCAAGAAGGGGCGCCTGGGTGGCATAGCGGTTAAGCGTCTGCCTTCAGCTCAGGGCGTGATCCCGGCATTATGGGATCGAGCCCCACATCAGGCTCTTCCGCTATGAGCCTGCTTCTTCCTCTCCCACTCCCCCTGCTTGTGTTCCCTCTCTCGCTGGCTGTCTCTATCTCTGTCAAATAAATAAATAAAATCTTAAAAAAAAAAAGAAAATAAATTTTATTAAAAAAAAAAAAAGAACAGACCAAGAATACCAATTCAGTGGAATTCAGTTATCAAACAATCACATATACTTCTCCAGAAGTGATGGACAGAAATGAACCCCCTGAATGCATAGCACCATAAATTTTAGAAGACCATACGAAGTACATCATCATGGAATTTCAGAAAACCAGGAACAAGAACAATATTTCCAAAGAAAGAAGAAAAAACCAGTTACAACGCTGTAGGAATTAGAACAGAATCTGCCTTATTGCAACATTGGGAAACTGGGGTTGTAAAGCAATGCCTTTAAAGTTATAAGGAAAAATCATTACAACCTAGACTTCTGTACCCAAACCATCTACCTAGCAAACTTGCCATAATATATAAAGGTAGGATGAGGGCATCCAAGGTCTCAAAAAACTGGGAAGATTTACTCCATCAAAGCCAAGGAATGAAACAAATAGGAAATAGGGTATTCAGGAACCAAGGGTGCCAACAGTGAGGAAGGGAAGTGCCACCTGCAGTGACAGTCTAGGAAGGATGATAGCTGTGGGGCAGGATGTATGTTCCATACATAAAATTCTAGAAAATGCAGACTAGTCTACAATGATAAGTACCGGATTGGTGGTTCATCATCTTAATTACAGTAACAGATTCATGGGCATAAATATCTGTCAAAACTCATAAAATTGTTCACTCTAAATATGCACATTTTACTGCACATAAACTCTACCTCAATGACATAGTAGAAAAAAATGTAGGAAAATGAGAGAATCATAGAGAAGTGGAAGATTGCTCATGGGGAACTATCCACAAAGAAGCCATAGAGGGAAAAAGAAGAAAGACACAAAAGAGAGAATAAAAAGCATACAGAATAGGGGTGCCTGGGTGGCTTAGTTGGTTGGGCATCTGGCTCTTGGTTTTGGCTCAGGTGGTGATCTCAGGGTCCCGATCTCAGGGTCGTGGAATTAAGCCCTGCTTCAGGCTCTGTATTCAGTGGGGAGTCTGCTTATCTCCCTCTCCTCTCTCCCTCTCTCTCTCTCTTTCTCTCTCTGTCTGTCTTAAATAAACAAGCAAACAAACAAATAAATAAATCTCTTTTTAAAAAAAAAAAGCATGGGGGTGCCTGAGTGGCTCAGTGAAGCAGCTGCCTTCATCTCAGGGTCCTGGGATGGAGCCCCGCATCGAGCTTCCTGCTCAGCGGGGTCTGCTTCTCCTTCTGCCCCTCCCCCTGTGCTCGCTCTCTCTTTCTCTACCTCTCAAATAAACAAATGAAATCTTTTTTAAAAAGCATATAGAATACACTGAGAGGGTCTAACATGCTTAACGGAAGTCAGATAGCATCAACTTTGTATTTTCTAAGACTTTCCCCAAAAGAAACAAGAGCATCACTTTGCAGCAGCAATTGCAGACACCTCAAAGACAGGAAATCGTGCTGGAAAACAAAATAATTGCCCAACTAGATTCCTCTACCCTGAGGAAAAAATCCTTTAATACTAATAAAGGCAGATGAAGATCTTTTCAGATAAACAAAGGCTGAGAGCATTGTTCAACAGATCCCCACCCTCCCCCCCAAAAAAATAATTTCCACAAAGCGTCTTTTTTAGGCTGAAGGTCAATAACCCTTCCTGGAAGCTCAGAGATGCAAGAAAGGTTGAAGGACAAGTTCGAGAATGGTTCAGAGATGAATTTTTTTTTTTCTGGTGAGAACCAAAGCTCCATGAAGAAAGTCAGGAGGTATAAGGCTGAAAGACATGTGACCCCAGATCGCAGAGGAAGAAAGGGGGATGGATGCGAAGAAACATGGAGGGGGAGAGAGAGAGAGAGAGAGAGAGAGAAACAGAGGGGGAGAGCATACAGTGAAGTAGGGGCGACATTGGTGCAAGCTGCCTGAGGTCCAGGCTGTCCTCAATTCAGCGATGCCACTGCCTCCGGGGCTCAGGAAGGCACTGGAAACTTTGAGGAGGGAGTTCTACTGAATGATGGAAACGAGGGTCTGATTGCAAGAGGCGAAAAGAGCGAGTGGAAAGGAAGCGGAAGCCGCAGGTTTCTGCTCCAAGTCTCCAAAACAGAACTCTCTGTGACTCCCTCCAGAATCTTCCCTCGCTTCCTCAGCAGCATCCATGGTCTCACGACCTGGCAGCTCAAACCAAAACGCAGGAGGAACCTCTGATTCCTCTCTTCCCCGCCTCCGTCCCCCAGACCCAACCTCTCAGCAGCTCCTGTCGACTCCAGTGCAAAGAGTAGCCTGGGCCGGCCTGCCCCATGCTGCTGTCTCAGCGCAAGCGCACCAGCCTCGCCTCCCGGAACACTGTGTACCCTCTAACGGGGCCGGGGTGGGGGGCTGCTTCCATTCTTGCTCCCTCTAACCCCGTCCCCCTGGAGTCATCCTTGGCGGGGGGGGG
>NW_024425786.1:4550976-4569266 GCF_017311325.1 Ursus maritimus | reverse complement strand
GGGGGGGGGGGGGGGGGGGGGACTCGAACTTGTTACTTCCCTGCTTAAAATCCTTCAATGGCTCCCATTGTGGCTGGAATAACATTCAGATTCCTGACCTCTACCCTCCATGAGCCCGCCCTGACTCAGCTCCTCCAACATCTTTTCCTACCACTCTCCTCAACCTGCATCAGCTTTGCGCTCGCCGGCTCGCTCCCTGTTCCTGGAGCACACCAAACTTCGTGGCGTCTCTGAGTCTTCACACCAGAAGGTGCTTCCTTGAGGTCTTGCAAACCTGGATCCTTCCAGTCATTCATCTCAAAATTACCTCCTCAGATAGATCTTTCATAACCAACCAACCAACTTAACGTGACCTCCCTTCCCCTGAGATGCCCCACCTCGCATCACTGCGTTTAACTTTACTTAGAGCACTTAGCATCTGACATTATCTTGTTTATTAACTAACTGGTTGGTTGTCTGCACCTCCCCCTCCCCAGCCCCCTTTAGAGTGCTAATTCCTTCTTATAAATTGCTGAAACGCCAGTGCCCATTCCTGGATGTTGTCTCCAAACTCAAAGATAAGCTGAGTAGACACTGTGGGGAATTTATAGAGCGTTAATAAGAGATGAATGTAATAGGATTGCCAAGTAACACTGGGGGCCCACTGAAGTCAGATAGCATCAACTTTGTATTTTCCAAGACTTTCTCCAGCTATTCCCGACAGCCTGGGAGGAGTGCAGAAAGGTAGATAAGGAAGAGAAACCAAACTGAAAATGGATGTGGTGGACAGAGCCAAAGGTCAAAGGATTATGATATCACTGAATGACCAAGAAAGCAGATCTGAAGGGGACCCCAGCCGGGAGCTGATGGATTAGGACAGATTAACACACAGGGACCAAGGACCTGAAGTTGCAAACAGCAGGGGAAACCAGTACCCTCAGCATGATGGATGGATGACATTGCAGGTAGAATGCTGAGTTCCGAAGGCAGAAGCTCTGAATTGGAGCTTTTGGAGATGCATGCTCTGTTGGGATGGTGAAGTCTAAAACTGGTGAGTCGCAGAGACCCCAGTCCATCCCCACCGGAGCCTGCCTAGGCGTTCGGCCCTGCAGCCTCCCAGCAAAGGTCTCCACACAGCAGGAGTGGCCCTTCCTCTGGGTGACTCAACCCTTCTGCAATGACCATCTTGGCTAAAGATGTAAAAAACATGTCCCTGAAATGCTAAGGGAGGAGATGCCATCAAGAAAATTTAACTCTTGAGTGTGTCTGCACACTCTCCCTTCTTTTCTTCAGCTAAGGAATTTTTTTACCCTAACTCCTCTGAACAGGGTTATCAGAGCTCATGAGGAAAAGGAAGAACAGGCTATGAATGGCAAGCAAGCACTGAATCCCAATCTGGACTCAATGACAAGAGAATAATAAAAAGATTAGAGGTAATTTTTCCTCCTGAATTATAGAGAAGGGGTGTGGATTCAGCCCAACTGCAGAAGAGGTTGGGTCGGGCTGCTTACCTCATCTCTTACGAGTATTACTCAGGAAAAGGGGGAAGGAGTGAAGGGTTTCCAGTTGGGGTTGCAGATGTAGCAAGTAAAAATACAGGGTGCCCAGTTAAATTTTAATTCCAGATACACAATGAATTTTTTTAGTGTATGTATATGCCCCGTGCAATATTAGTATACGTATACTAACAATTATTCATCGCATATCTGAAATTCAAATCCGAGTGTCCTATATTTAATGCTAGAAGGGAGCCCCCTCCACCACAGGCACTAGATCAAGCCATTGAACAGAGGAAGCTTCCTGATGGTTGTGCTTGGAAGGCCAAATATTCTGGGTATGAATACAAATGGTGGTGAAGGTAAATGTCCTTATGTTCTCTATTTATAGCTGAGAGAATTCAAAAATGATTATCTATACATATATATAACACACACGTAGATATAGCTATATAAATATATTATGTAAGTATGCTAGTCTTGGCTTTGCAGCTAAGTTACAAATTGCTTTGTGGTTTTACCCAATAAAGAGAAAACAAAAACGCAAGGCCGTGAGTTAATGTGGCTGAGTTTCGTCCGCTGCACCGGCAGGACTGCTGGTTGGATGGGTGCGGTAACTTATCAATTTGTACTGCTCCTGCTTTCCATTATTTTGACCATCAGAGATTAAGGTTTTTGGAGGGAGAAACAAAACAGCCAACCTCCGAAGTAAATTTCCTCTCAGGCCTGTGGTGTATCTAAGCTTATTTTCCATTTGTCACATTCACTCTCCAAGTAACCGTAATACAAAGTCTCGTGCGCCTGAAAGGGGACAAATACAGAGCATCCCTGAGTCACTATTTATTTTGTTTGAGTGGGTGATAAAAACCAGGTCATTCTCAATCATAGAAACACAGACCTGGGCCCTCAGAAACATATGTTGGGTTCTGTTTATATAATTCCTAGAGGCAGTGTTTTCCAAGGCAGAGGAAAGATGGCAAGGAACTTCTCTACCCAACTGAGCATTATGGCCCAATTAATGTCTACAAACCTAAGGAAAAAAGGAATGTCTCAACGTTGTAGTTTTTTCCCCCAGCCTCTCTGTAAGAAATTCTTAAAGACCAGCAAATGTCAGCAAGCAGCTTAGCCCTAATCACTGCTCTGCAAAGGAGAAAAAAGGAAAGACCATAAAAAATTCCTGCAATTGCGGACGGGATGTGAGTGTCTGTGAAAGCTATTGTGGAGAAGCCTCACACAGCTGAGGAAATAGCTCTTCCTTTACAGCCTGGGCTGAGGTCGGCTCCAGACTGACTCAACACCCCTCAATAACCTGTCTCAGCACACCTACTTGTCTCATGCCAAAAAATCCTAAGAGGGCTGAGCAACTTGGAAGGGACCATACACAGGCCCAGATGGTGAACATCTGGCCAAAAATTAGGAAGAGAAAGAAATCAACTTCTCAAATCCACAGACAGGTGTTTGGGGCTTCCCAGGAGACCTGCTCAGGAAGGGCAACCGGGATGGTTCTAAACTGATGGTTAGTTAAGGCTCAACAAACGTTCCTGAGAAATAATGAGGACCTGGTACAGGTCAGCATGAACCAGACAGGTGGCAAGAGCATGGAAGCTCTGCTGTCCACCTTCTCTTGATAATTGCATCATTTCGAAGACATTTAAATTATTTAGATGAATGTAACCGAGACATCTTTAATAATGCACCAAACAGCAGGCACCAGGTTGAAATCAATTAGACTCCACCGCTAAATTATAAGGTAGAAATTTATAAGAGGAGGGCTCTGGGATAGGGGCTGTAGGTATAGATGCCTGCCAGAGACAATTCTATTAGGAACCAAATGGGTATTGCCTTATCAGTTAAGCAGCAGAAAAAATGGCCAGGTGCTCCTAAATATAGGGCAATAATAAAAAATAAATTAAAATTTAAAAAAAAACGACCTTGAGGAGGCTCGTCCTCTGGGCAGGGCTCTGGATGACCAGGAGAAAAGACGAAGCACAATGGAGGCAGGAATAAATCCCATTCTTAAGGTTTCCTGTGCAAAGAGAAGTCAGCAAGCGCGGCCTCGAGAAGACTCTGGCCAGTGTGGACTCCGTGTGGGGGGCCTGGGCGGGGCTGTTTGAGACAGGATGCTCCCCGCACTGGGATCCAGCGTGGGGGACGAGGGCGGTGTCTTAGGGGACAGAGACGCCCAGGTGTGACCGCAGCCTCCCTGCCTGGTCCGGGTGGAGCCTCAGGAAACCGCCTGGGACGTAGGTCCGAGAGCCGCACGTGGCGGACCCTGGCCACGGCGTCCCGCCCTCGACCGCGCGGGGGCGCAGGGCGCAGGCGCGCTGCTGCGGTGCGCGGGGGCGGGGGCGCCCCTCCGGTCCGCCAGGGGCCGCTGTGGCGCAGCCGGGTTGGCCCGCGCTGTCGGCGCCGCGGCTCGCCGGTCCCTCTTGGGCACGGCCTTGCCGGTTTGGCGGGGTGAAAGGTTGCGAAGATGGCGACGGCCTTGAGCGAGGAGGAGCTGGACAATGAAGACTATTACTCGTTGCTGAACGTGCGCAGGGAGGTGAGGCTTGCGGCGGGACGTCGTCTGGGCGGAGGCCGTGCCGGGTGGTTCGGGAGGGCCGGGCTAGCGGCCACCGCTCCGTCCCCGCCACGGGCGGCCGGGAGCCGGCTGGGAGGCCGCGTGACCCCGCCCGACATGCGCGACCGCCCGCCGACCGGGCGGTCCCACCGCCTCGACCCCGGCGCCGGGGGTGTCCCGGCCGGCCTCTACCCCTGCTCCCGGCGGCCGGGGCGCCGCGTCCTGGCAAGGCCAGAGGGCCCGGTACCCACAGGAGGGAAAGGGTCCCCAAGGTGGAGGCTATTAGAGTGGGGTTCCTGGTCCTCCAGGACCCGGTGCCTCGCCCGGCTCACAAACTTGCCTCGGCCTAGGAGCTGTGTCATCGCCCCCAGCCGGCAGAATGGGAAACTGAGTCTCAGGCACCAAGGTCAAGGCCACGAGGGAACTTTCCCACGGCGTCTGTCGGGTTCCCGAGTATTCCTGGGGACGTCCCGCTTTTGAAGTGAATCCAGGCCCGGAGGCACGTGTCTTGCGGCCTCCTCTCCCCTGAGCGGCTGTCCAGAAATTGAAGGAAGAGCCTCCCATACCTACAGCCTCAATTCAGAGGCCGCAGATTAGGAAGAAGCTGTAAAGCCAGGAAAGCAGCGGTGCCCCAAGCACGGCCTCAGCATGTGCGCCCCTCTCCACTCGCAAGTGTTTGCACCTTTTCCTCACCCAGTAAAAGACAGAGACTCACACTGTGTCTGGCATGTAGTAGGGGCCCAGTAAGTTTCCTTCCTTGTTGACTAGTCCAGTTGACATCAGCGTGAAGGGCAGGAAGGCTTCCAAGGTCAGGTCATAAGGTGGATCGTTTATCTCCAAGCTGCTGGGTTTGGTCTTCTCAGCCCTGCTAGAGAATCTTTAATTCCATCTTAGTTTTCCCAGTGATCACAATTAGCCAAGTTTGACTATGTTAGGTAAGGCAGGTCAAGTATGTGTTGTCCATAAGTGTTGGTGTGCATGGTTTCAGCGATAGCTAACATTTTTTGAGTACTACTTTGTGCAGGGCCACCATGCTGAGTGAACATTTCCTATGACCTTACCTTGTTTAATTCTCACCCCAGCCCCTAAGGTAAGTATTATGATAATCCTTGATTTATAGCTGAGAAAACTGAGGCCAAGAGAGGTTAAGTAACTTGCCCAAAGCAACACCAATGGAAAGGCAGGAACCTGAATTTAGCCCTCAGAAGTCTGACTGGAGCCTCAGCTCTTGACTTCTACACTCTGCTGCCTTTTTAGTCAGACTACAGAGCTGCCAGTTGTGGTACTGTGTCCTTGGGCACCCACATAAAAATCCCTCAAATATATTAGCCACCTCATGAAAATGTCCAATGAAATATCTGGGGGAGCTGCGAATCGTGTTAGGCTGCCATAGGCACCTGGAGGTTTTTGTAACTAATGAACAGTAAGGCTTTGGGTAAATCACTTCTTTGGCCTTCGGTTCCTTTCCCTTTGAATGAAGTGGTTTGACTAGTTACTAAGTTTTCTCCAGTTCTTAGAAGCAAAGCAGTAAATGAAACCACCTTTTCTGAAACCAGCCTTTTTCTTTTTTTTTTTTTCTTTCTTTCTTTCTTTTTTTTTTTTTTTTTTTTTTTAAGAGTTTATTTATGGGACACCTGGGTGGCTCATTCGGTTAAGTGCCTGTCTTCGGCTCAGGTCATGATTCCAGGGTCCTGCTCATGCTCTCTCCATCTCTCTCTCTCTCTCTCTCTCTTTCAGATAAATAAATAAATAAATATCTAAAAGATTTTATTTATTTGAGAGAGAGCACAAGTGGGGGGGTGGGGGCAGAGGGAGAGGGAGAAGCAGACTCCCCACTGATCAGGGAGCCTGCCCTGCCTGGGCTGGATCTTAGATCCCTGGGATCACAACCTGAGCCGAAAGCAGACACTTAGCTGACTGAGCCACCCAGGCGCCCTGGAAACCAGCCTTTCTTAGCACTCATTTATAGTCTGGGTTATCAGTAACTGAGCAACAATTTACCCATTTACCAGGCTTACTGAATCTTGGGCAGGTGCATATGATGAAAAAGATCTAGAATAATAGGCTTGGCCAGAGTCCTCGGTAAACGTTAGTCAAAGGTATACCTTGAAGCTGCTGGAATCTTAAGACTTGTCATTGTTATTGGACTGATGAGTGGAAGCCAAGGAAATATTCCTTTTAAAAAACGTTACTTTTCCTAATGAGTTACGTCACTTCTCATATCTATGGCTCTGAGTGAAATCCCTCTGAAACATGTTCTCTTGCTGAAGTCACTTTGCGTTCCCTTTGTCAACAAAGGGACAGTGTGAAATGTCAGGGTGTGCAGATCTTATCTTTCAAGATTCTACTGGAATCTTGAAAGCTCTCAAGGTGATCTTTGGACTTGATATTTACTAGGATTTTGGGGGGAGAGGGAGGAATCAGAAATCAACCTGAAGTTGAAATAACATGATTTAGTTGGAGAGTTAGAGGAAAAGTAGAAGTAATGTTAACTCTTTTATCTGTTGATGTATTTGCTGTCAGTCCTATAGCTATATGCCATTTGAGTTTACCTGTAGGAGGCATGATCCCCTTCCCGCCAGTATTTTAGAATACCTTCAAGAGAGTACCTTCGACCCTGTGTTCAGGAAGTTCAGAGACTTTCCCCTAGAAATCCCAAATGGAAGTAACCTGACACAAAACCAGGAAGTTCTATTTAAAATTTTAAAAATTACAAGCCTAAAGTATGGTTACCGTTGGAGTAATACAGAAATGTCAAAAATCAGCTTACAAATCTCTTTTTCCAGGTTTTAAACTTCAAAATATCCCCTCATATTGTATTTCAGAGAGTGAAGCAGACAGCGAGACAGGACCAAATGCTTCTCTAAACAAGACTTACGTGATCTTTAATGATTCCCTTTCTCCACTGTTCTGAATTTCCTGTTTACAGAGTAGAGCTATTGCTACACTGAGCCAAGGGAGTAAGTTTTCATTAACCGGGCACATTAAAACCAGATTGGCATCTCTGGTTTAGTGTAGTCAAGTGCATCATCAGGTGCCTAAAATCTAACTAATCTGAGATTTCTGAGATGATTTTCCAAAATTTATTTGGAGAAAGGATTCCTGACCAATCAGCGAATTTTTCTTGATTTTATACATTTTATAGACATTTTAATTGACACCTTCTAAACTGAATTTATGCCTAATTGACTCAAATTCCTACTTTATCAGTGTTGTATTACCATTAAAAGAAACTCTTTCATTTTTATGCATGACATTCAGCAGTGTTTATAACCCATTTTAAGATCTTTGGTCCCAATCAATTTAGCTTTAAAGGGGCCAGTCTTTTCAAGTTTTAAACACTTTTTAAAAAGCACAGTTAAGTAAAAGATAAACTTGATGTGAAAAGGTTTATTCCTTGCAGTCCATATATGGAGGTGAGTATTCTGGGATTTTCATCCTTCCATACCAGCCTTGAAACTAGAATTGCAAAATTGTCACCCACCAAGAAGAAGTTTCCCCAGAGTCCCTGCACTTTCATTCCTTCCCTGGTTTAGAGTGTGTTGGTCTTTGTACAATTTTTGGTTGTCTGGGTTTCTCTAGCTGGAGGTTACAGTCACAGAGTGAGACTAAACATTCAAATTTGGCCTGCAGATGCAGTGGGCTAGAGCAGTAGAGGAAGGTCTACTAACCACTGTCCAGATTGACCTAGGGGGACGTCACGCATCCCAGCAGCCAGGATGGCTTGGATGTCTTTAGAAGTTGAGTGTAGACGTATCAGCCAACCCAGGTGCACACTAAGTTTCCTAAAGCAGCGAGGTGCTCTGTATTTTTTCATCCATTGCCGATCTAACCTTGTGATGGGCAGGTAATTTAGTCCCAAGGAGAGATACCAAGATAGGTCTGAGAAGGTCATTCCTTCAGTGAGTTTCCCATCAACTACATTATGTTCAAAGTTCGGTGTTTATAACAATGACTCTGCTTAAAACGTGTGCATTCAGCAGCTAGTGTTAAGCCCTGGTTGTCCAAAAACCCAACTTAGGCAGGTGATCCCCTTCCCAAGGTGTCGGGTAAGTGCAGAGGCTGAGTAGCAGGGTCACTAGGAGCAGGAGTCACAGCCCACACTGCCCCTGGGCGACAAATCATTGAACCTCTTCAAGTCTCCACTTACTCACGTGCTGCAGTACTTCTGAGTTACTGAGAGTGTGGGAGGCAACGCCGTACAGCTTTGCAGCCAGAATGTCCTGTGTCTGAATCTTTGGGGGGGCGGGGGGGCACCTTGGCTTGGGTTCATGCCCCTGGGCCAGTAGTTCACCCTTTCTGCTTCGTGTTTTCTCTGACTTTGAAATGTAGGGAACAGGCAGTAATGGATTAGGCACCTACTGTGAGCCGGGATGTTGTATATTGGAAGTATTGCAGTGTAACGGGGATATGTATACACTGCCTTGTACAGGTAGATGTTCGTTTAATATTTATTGTTATTTCTTTAATTTTGATAAAGCATTAGGGTTTACTTATTTTAAAAGGACATGTACATCGAAAACTTTGGTAAACCTGATCCTGGTTAAATTTGCTATCTGTCTGTTATATTAATTTAAAAAAAAATAGTGCCAGAATTTATGGTAAGCGTCAGGTTATGAATTCCTAAAGGTTTCTTTTCTCTTTCTGTTCAATATACTGAGTTTCTTATCTTCAAAAGACAGTTGTCTCTCTGAACTCTGCTTCCTGCAAAGTCATGAGTTTCGTTTAGAGGGCAGCGGGGAGGAGCTCCCACAAGGCGGAGCTAAGCTCGGGAGTAGCGGGGAAGGGGTAGTCCACGAGACAGTGTCTGGGGTAAAAGCCCAGTGGGACCCAAAGATATAACTCTTGTGAGCTGTCAGCTCCTAAGGGGTCAGGCAGGGAGGGCAGAACCTCCCTGATCAGAGGCCTGAGCGACAAGACAGAGCACTGGGGTCAAGAGGGTGCTCAGGTGGAGTTCAGAGAGGCTACCCATGGTCTTGCCTCTGGGTGGGGAGGGAGTTCTTAGGATATGCAGTTAGTTCCAGATATCATCTTGTAATATGATTAGCAAACACCATGAGGTTAAATTTTAAAATGTGTTTTCTTTAATGAACCATGAGCTAGTTATTATTATGAGCTACTATTATTCTTTCTGCTTTGGGCATTTTAAACAATTGCTTCTTGAAATTTTAATGCTCTAGTTCTACATTATCTACCAAAATACCTCTTTTTTTTTTTTTTTTTGCTTAAAGAGAATTCAATTGAAAACTTTAATATTTGCTGTGAGTTCAGTAGTAAACAATGGATGAGGAAAATACGAGACACAAGAGCAATGTGTTTTGCTTGGCTGTGGAATTTTAGTGTTTATTTTTATTAAACTTTCATTTTGATTTTATTTATACCCTACCTTGTTCAAGAAAGAATTTAAGACAACTTACAGGGATGAATGAGTAAAACAGCATAAAAGTTTAAAAGGGGGCGCCAGGAGGGGAAAAGACCGTTGGGAACACTGCTGCTTTTTACCACCATTGTGGCCCACACTTGATAAAGCTCCCATTCCCTTGAAGGAGCTTGGAGCCCCCTCCAAGTTCATATCCTGGTAGCTAGGTCCTGTCTGGCTCTTGGACTGTTGGAACCACTTGTGCATGCAGCGAGTGCAGTGTCACCTCCCCAGTTTTCAGGAGCCAGAACATTCTTTAGTAGTAAAATGCCAGCAGACATCAACCACGAGAAGTCTGCATGAGTGGGCAGGATATAACAGATGGACACAGACGAGAGAAAGTATAAGGTCAGGCTTTTCGGAAAAAATAAGCCAAGCTCTTTATGTGAAGATAGGATCTGAACCATCACTTCTGACCCAGAAAGGAACTGGAGCTCATTTTCCTAAGATGCTGGCCTTTTATTGACTGTTGTGTCTCAAGGGCACCAAATACACATATGGACATGACCATGAAGAGAAATGAAAACCAAATTGTACGATGGTCAGAAAATCTCTCCACAGCCCTTGGAATGACCTCTGATCAGGAATCAGACTTTCTGCTCCTGGTTCCTTTGTTCTCACAGTCTGTCTTCAGCAGAAATGGGCATGGAGGACAGGATTCCCCCTGCCCCATAAATCTTGACAGTGACCGGGGCCTGCCTTTTTCTTTGTTAGTATGTAGACTTCTGTCATTACTGATTGCCTAATCTTTTTTTGAATTTATATTGCCATCTTGGGGGTAATGAGTTCTGTAAATTGTAAGTTTTTTCCTTCTATGTAAGACAACTGACTTAGGTTACTTCTAGTTGTAGAAACCTGGAATTGTTTGATCAACCTCCTATTTAGTTTTTCTGACTTATTCATGATTTGATTGTTTCTCTGCCCATCTTCTCAAAGCAGAGTCTAAAATGGCTGTAGGGGCGGCTGGGTGGCTCAGTCGGTGAAGCGTCTGCCTTTGGCCCAGGTCATGATCTCAGGGTCCTGGGATCAAGCCCCATGTTGGGCTCAGCGGGAAGTCTGCTTGTCCCTCTCCCCTGCTGCTCCCCCCCCCAACTCGTGCTCTCTCTGTCTTTCAAATAAATAATTTTTTTTTTAAATAATAAAATGGCTGTAGGAGGTTGACTTTTCAAAATCACGTGACATGTGGCCTGTCCACCTGACCCCTGCACTCCACAAAGCTGTGGCGGTGCTCGGGGGTTTTCGAGGACAGCTGAACCCACTAGCCCAGCACCTTCCATGGGAAGCACCTGTGCACCTTCGTGGGTGATCATTTGGAAAGGCAGAGATGGTGGTGAGCTTTGAAAGGGGTCGGCAGCTTAAGGAGCGAAGCCCTTGAAGTCAGGTCTGCGTTTGATTTCCTAGTAGCCTGATCGGGGAGGGGGCAAGCCACTTAACCTCTCTGGGTCCGTCTCTTCATCCATAAAATCCAGACAATAATTTCACTGTCCTAGGGCTTTGGGGAAAATTAAGCAAGAATGCACGTAAGTGCTCAGCATAGTAATGGACATGTTATTATGTAAAGTAAATGCCAGTATATTTTTATTAGTATCATGAGCATAAAAGTTAATAAGGAATGCTCTTATTGATCTGTCAGTTTTTCACACAGTTTGGATGAGCCCGCCGTGTGATAGATGTTTAGTGAACACCTGCTCCCTCTCTGCAGCTTTTCACTCCGTGAACCGAGCTTTGGTCTGAGCCAGGCCGCACGGGCACTTAATCTCCAGCCAGCTTTTGGGTCAGGGGGCCATAGTCTGGAAAGTTCCTTCTCCCTCTCAGACCAGACTTTTAGTCTTTCTGATCCTCACTATTTTCCGTTGTAAAATGGAGGTTCCAGTGCCAACCACAAGGTGTTTGGGAGTGTTAAAGCCTCAAATGGAGAAATACCGGCTGAAGCGTTTTGTGCGGGTGCGGCTGTGCCGCCACGGGCAGCCTTTGTCCCCACGGCTTTGGCTTCCGTGACGATCTCTTTGTGCTCCTTCTCCATCCTCCCAATTCCCCCAGGTTTGGGCCCCTTGAGCTTGGCTCTTTTTAAAATCTCTTGCTTTTCCTGCATCTCCTCTTGCCTTCTGGGCATTGTACTTAGGTGTTCAAGTTCACCTTTCCCCCCAAAGCCTGATGCTTCCAGTTTCTCCCCAATGCACGCATCCGAGCCAGAACCCCATGTGTGCTCTTTGGTTTGTTTTCTCCATATGGTACTGTGCCGCTTTGTCCCACAGACCAGACCCACCCAGTTCACGAAGCCTCCTCTTGACCCCAGCCAGCTGTGATGCTTTGTTTCCGCTTCAACTCCTGGGCCACCCACCAGCCCTCCTAACCTCAACTCTACATTTCTGCTGTAGTTTTCTCTAGGTCTCTCTGGTTTTGATTTTTGTCGGTTGTAGTCAAGCTGTACCAAAGTAATATTAAGAAACAGTACTAATCACATTATTTCCCTGGTTATTGGGTAGGGATCAAAGTCCTGGCTCCATTTTAAAGCCCCTTATTAATGAGCTGTTTTACGTGTTTTCTGCCTACCTTGTGGTGATGTTCTGCTTTCCTCCACTGCAAAGTAAGTATCACGTGATCAGGAACTATCGCTGTCTGATTCACCATTACATCCCTTACTACCGGGCCAATGTTTACTGAATAAATGAGCAGGTGAATGGATGTCCAAGTTAATTTCTGGCCAGTGTCCTACTTAGACTCCTTTGCTCTTGTGTCAGTTTGGTCAGTGTTCTGTCTCCAACACTGGCCTGTTTCTCGGGATGTTCTCTTCCCCTGAAATGCCCCAGCCCATCTTGGATACCAAAGCAAATCAAAATCCACCTTTTGCATTCTCATTTAGATCCCTCCACCTTCGTGGCGTTTTCATTCAATTCTGACTGCCCTGAACTTATTTCTCCACCATTAGTATTAGCATTTCTGTCTTATGTTTTTAGTTCAGTCCACGTGTATGGGTTTTTTAGGGGAAACCTACATACGCACACCTAGTTTGTAATCTCCTTAATATTTTATTTCTGTTGTACCTCCTTCAGTACTTAGAACAGGGCAGGCATTCGGTAAATGTACTGACTAGAATTAAGTATCTGCTAACATCATACCCACCTTTTTACTTTCAGGTAGCTTTTCACTTTGTGGAATACCTGTGTTGAAGATTACATTGCAATTTTGGCAACAAATCATTCTAGGGGAGTTTATTGGTAGGAGTTTATCAGTTGTCCTTTGGTAAATCTAAATTTTCACTTGTGAAAATTGTTCAAAGTCAGATACAAAAGGAAGAGAGCAAATTCAAATGCAAGCCTTTATGCTCACTCGCGGGGTAAGCCAAGGTGCGCGGAGACTGGGTACCGCGCTGGAAGAGAGGAGGGCTTGCCCTGCTGGCCTTGTCCTTTGTCATCTGGCAGGCATTCTGTTCCTCTTCTGTTTCTTTATTGCGGTGGGAGGAGGGTGCTTGTTTATCACCTGTTGTAGTAACATCAGTAATATGAGTAAAAGTAAGTACGTTTCACATGGTTGAGATTGTTTTAGGAGTTTTTCTTTCGTCGGAGCTGAATGTTCAGGATAGGCTGCTTAGGTTTGTCTCACTTGAAATCGTGTTCTACTGGAGATGCTCCTCACAGCGAGGGGTCAGGCAGAGCAAGTTAGCACCGTCTGCACCGTGCTCGAGGTGGAGGGTTAGTCCGCCTACATCGTTGGGGTCTTGCTGTTTGCACATCAACCCCAGCTTATTTCCAGACCCTCCAAAGATGTTCACATGAAAATGGAAATTGTAGAAGGCCGTGTTGAGCAGGGAAAATGGCATTCGAAGATGGCAGGGCTGTGTGTGAGAGAGGTTTCATTGTGTGAGGCTTCAGACTGTATAGTGGGAACCTTTCCAGAATGAAGTAGGAAATGTTTCCAAGTCCAGTTTAGTGCCTGATGAGTGCGTGCCTTGGTCTCCACAAGTGACACCACGGAATCTGTAACACCCCCCCCCCTCATGAAACAGCTCTTACTCAGCACAAAGGACCCGTGCTGTCTTGGTGTTAATTAGCTCTGAAATCTGCTTTTTCCTTTAAATCGTATGAGCACCAAGTATCATAAAAAGTTACAGGTTTTATTAGCTGATGCAGTTTATTTCAATCAGATTGTCATGGAACATATGGACAGTAATGAGCCTTCAATTGTGGTAATTAGGCAGACTTCCCAAAATCCAATAGAACGTAGTTTGTGGAACCTTCCTGACATACAGCAGTGTAGAGGCAGCCTGGAAGTTGGAGCTGGCAAGTATGGGCTTCAGCAACAACAGACCTAGTGGCTTTCCAATTCCTAAGATGGCTGTAAGTATGAGGTGTGAGTTGCTGCTTGCGTGCTCTGTTAGTTCTAAGTGCTGTGCACCAAACATTGCTGGTTCTTTGCTTGTCTGGCCCGTGGTAGGACTGCACTTCCTGGTCCCGCAGGGGTTGAGTGAGGCCCTGTGACTAGTTCTAGCCAACGATATGAGCGGAAGTGATATGTATCGTGCTCAGGCTGAAGCATTTAAATGCTGATGTGAGCCAGAGAGGGTCTGTCTCCTGCCCTTCCCTCTGCTTTGGCAACTGGCAGTGGTTCAAAGGGTGGCTGCTCTTTCAAACTTGGGACCTGAGGACACAGCCAGCTGAGTACCAGCTGACCTAAGATGGCCATGTAAAAGGAGAAATAAACCTTTGCGATTTTTGGATTGCTTGGTAACACAGTATGAGCTAACCCAGCGAATCTCACACTTTTTCCCTCTATGTTTTTACATTATTGAGCTTTTGTTTGAGTTACAGCTATTAACTTTGATAGAAATTAAAACTCAGTAATTAATAAAATGTTGTAAAACAAAACACAGTGTACCTGTATTTCGGTAAGGCATAAGGAAGGCTGAAGGATTTCAAAATAGCTATGTACTGACGAACAATAAAGGTACAGATGTGCAGACATCATGGCAGATATAACAAAAAGTAGTGAGCAACCACACAGTGAAAGAACTGAGAACCAATTGAATTAGTCTCTGAAGTCTCTCGTCTTTATGCTGTAAAACTGCCACCTTAGAAATTAACTAGCAAACGTAATGCACACGTACACATTCCATTAGCCATCAAAGCAGTGATGTCATCACATATCCTGTAGCCTTAGGAAAATCGCAGTGTACGCATGACAGCACGAGAAAAAGGCAAATAACAGCTCAGTGTTACTAGTTTTATTGAAAACAGGTCTGACCTGTGGACCTCCTAAAAGGGTTCAGACTCCAGGGGGCCCCCACCACACCTTGAGAACCACTGACAGTCGCGGTTCGGACATCCTGGTGTTCCTCACACGTTTGAGCTCACTTTGTTGAATGAAGCTAGGAAATAAGAGCAGAGGGCAGTATGCTCGTTGAGTGTGGAATCACCTTGATTCCAGAGTTGGTCTTCACTAGAATCCGGGTGACTGAAGATGTAGCAGCTTCTTCGATGGCTTCATTATTTAAGGGAACCGAGTATGATGAAACTGGAGTCAGGCAGTTTTCCAAGCATGATACCACAGCAGAGATCAGAAGAGGGGCAATTTACAGGTTTGATTTTGTAAAAATGGGAAATTTCTGTGTTTGCTCAAAGAAAAAAATGAAAACCAAGAGAAACCAATAAGCACAATTTAAAAACTCAGAACATGCAGTATATTTATTTGATAAAAGATTCATATTTTCAATATATATAAAGAAGTCTTGGAAATTTAAAAAAAAAAAAAGGATGAGTACCCTAATAGGAAAACAATACAAAGGAAACAAATGGGTCATTTCATAAAGAAGAAGTCTAAAATGCAAATAAACGCATGGAGAAATGTTCACCCTCGGTAGTAAAGAAACAAATGCAATCTATTTTTTTTAAGATTTTATCCATTTATCTGACAGAGGGAGAGAGCACGAGCAGAAGGAGGGGCAGAGGGAGAGGGAGAAGCAGGCTCCCTGCTGAGCGGGGAGGCCAACATGGGGCTCCATCCCATCATGACCTGAGCCGAAGGCAGATGCTTTACCGACGGAGCCATCCAGGGGTCCAACAAATGCAATTTAAAATAGAGTACCCATTTGTCTGCCATGTTGACAAAGATTGTTTTCTTTCTGATGGTAGCACTCAGTGCTGATGAGATGATTGTGCTAGCCCGCCCAGCCAGGAGACAGGATTTCCCTGGAGAACTTGAACCAGGAAGGCCTCAGAGCCTAGCCATGGGCACAGTAGAGGACGAGAATGGCACCCTTACCAAAGCAGGGAATATATGAGTGATTACATCCTGCTTGGTGAGACTTACAGCTTTTTCCTTGTTCTCTGCGTCCTTCCCTGAAAAAACTGGCCTATCAAAGAGAAAATACCACCAGATGAAACTTCTCAGTCCTCTCACAGGGATTTTGCAAAGAAGCTCATCAGGTGACAAGGCCTGTTCACGTAGAGCTTCCAGATAGCTCCGTGGTATCTTCCTGTTGGGTATGAATTGATAACAAAGAACATAAATATTTGGAGAAATACTGCAGTGTGAATTTCTAAGATCATGCAGACAGCAAAGAAAAATGAAGCAGACAGTGCAGGAAGTTTGAAAACTAGATCGTCTTCAGAGAAGTAAGATATTACATGTAAGAAATAAGAACAAGGAGATACTTTTTTTTGAAAGATTTTATATATGTATGTATGTATGTAGAGAGAGAGGGAGCACGAGTTGGGGGAGGGGCTTCCAGCTGCAGGCTGAGCCCAGTGCAGGGCTTGATCTCGACCCTGAGATCATGACCTAAGCAGGGGAAATCAAGAGTCAGCAGCTTAACTGACTGAGCCATCCAGGCGCCCCTGTATATATTTCTTTTAAAAGTATCACCTTGTTCTAGGGCGCTTGGGTGGCTCAGTTGGTTAGGTGTCTGACTCTGTTTCGGCTCAGGTCCTGGGATTGAGCCCTGTGATGGGCTCTGTGCTCAGCTGGGAGTCTGCTTCAGGATTCTTTCTCTCCCTCTGCCCCTCCCCCACTCGTACTTTCTCTCTCTAAATAAATAAATAAGTCTTTTTTAAAAGGAAATATAAACAAAAAGATCTTGGAAATCAAAAATAAGATAGAAATAAAAACTATATAGAGGGGCTGAAAGATGAAGATGAGAAAATCTCGATGAAAGTAAAATTTAAAAATTAGAAGACCAACTCTTACACATTAAAGTAAAATGAAGGGGAAGACATATTAAACAATATGAGAAAAATTCTCAGAACTAAAAGATACAAGACTCTAGGTGGAAAGGGCCAATTAAGTAACTAGCACGGTGGGTGGGGGAGAAAAAGACCTGTACTAAGGGAATCATTGGTGAAAGAGAGAATGCTAAAAGTTTCCAAACAGGTCACAAAGGATTGGAAATTGGAATGACATTAACCTTTCTCAGCCATAGTACTATAAGCTAAAAGACAGTGAAACAAACTATACAGTAAAAATTCTGAGGAAAAAATATTTCCAAGCTAGGATTCTATCCTCAGCCAACTATTTATCAAGTATAAAGACAGAATATAAGAACATTTTGAGGGGCCCCCAACTGGCTCAGTCAGTAGAGCATGTGACTCTTGATCTCAGGGTCGTGAGTTTGAGCCTCACCATGGGTGTAGAGCTTACTTAAAAAAAAAGAAAAAACAAATTAAAAAAAAAAAAACATTTTGAGATATGTGAAGTCCAAAAAATGTTTTCTCCCAGCCAACCTTTGTAAAGGAAACTACTGGAGATCGAACTCCACTGAAATAAACTACTGGAGATTGAACTCTACTGAAATAAAAAGAAAACCAAGAAAGAGAAAGGGCATAGGATACCAAAAAGAAGAGACTGATCCAGGAAAGATACCCTGGAGGATGGTGACAGGGATCCTAGGATGAAGTTTGTTTAGCAGGCCTGACGTTTGATACAATGCAGAGATCTCTGGGAGGAAGATCTTTCCCTCTTGGGGGAAGAAAAAGAAACAACATGGAATTGGTGAACTATTTAATATTTTTGTATTGAAAAGACTAGAAGTCTTTAAGTTTACTTTGAGGAGTTGAAGAATCTGTGACAGAGATATAGAAAGCTAAAGCAAATGGAAAAAATGAGGCAATCGTTAACTCTAGGAAAAATTAAAAATAGTTTAGGAAAGAAATATAATCATAGTATACTGGTTCATTCAAATTTGAGCTGTATTTACATAATCATAATAAAAATTAAGGTTTTTTTTAAAGATTTTGTTTATTTATTTGACAGAGAGAGAGCCAGCGAGAGAGGGAACACAGGCGGGGGGAGTGGGAGACGAAGAAGCAGGCTCCCAGCGGAGGAGCCTGGTGTGGGGCTCGATCCTAGGACTCTGGGATCACGCCCTGAGCCAAAGGCAGACGCTTAGCTGCCCAGGTGCGCCTAAAAATTAAGTTTTTGTGTTGTATTCCTCTCAAGCACACTGTAGACATTTGATCGTTTGTTTTTGTAAATAAATAAGTTATTAGAAAGTGGGAGAAAAAATTGTTTTTAGTAAGACATTGCATATTGATTTGATTCAAAGTTGTGGAAACTGTAGAAAGGAGGGGAAAGAGAAACGGAATTAAAAGAGAACTAAATTCTCATGAGTAGATTAAATCTAAACTTCTAAAATTAAGGATATGAGTATAAGCATATGATTTAGAAATATAAAGATGGGGGCGCCTGGGTGGCTCAGTCATTGAGCATCTGCCTTTGGCCCAGGGCGTGATCCCAGGGTCCTAGGATCGAGCCCCACATCAGGCTCTCTGCTCGCTGGGAGCCTGCTTCTTCCTCTCCCACTCCCCCTGCTTGTGTTCCCTCTCTCGCTGGCTGTGTCTCT
>NW_024425786.1:4534869-4550840 GCF_017311325.1 Ursus maritimus | reverse complement strand
AGAAAGAAAGAAAGAAAGAAAGAAAGAAAGAAAGAAAGAAAGAAAGAAAAAGGAAGGAAGGAAGGAAGGAAGGAAGGAAGGAAGGAAGGAAGGAAGGAGGGGCACCTGGGTGGCACAGCGGTTGAGCGTCTACCTTCGGCTCAGGGCGTGGTCCCGGCGTTATGGGATCGAGCCCCACATCAGGCTCCTCCGCTATGAGCCTGCTTCTTCCTCTCCCACTCCCCCTACTTGTGTTCCTTCTCTCGCTGGCTGTCTCTATCTCTGTCGAATAAGTAAATAAAATCTTAAAAAAAAAAAGAAAAGAAAGAAAGGTAAAGAGGAAAATGCTGAGGGATTTTAACATACTTATTACCTGAGGAGTGGGGATGAATGCTGTTTTGGTTGTAAGTCTAGTAGTTCCATTCATAAGCTGTTCTATGTATCCCTTTGATAAAATGAAATTTTTAAATTTAAAATAATTAAATGTTAGACACTTAATAGAGAGCAGTTCAGCAGACTAAAATGGAAATCTTACACCCTTTAACCCAACAATTCTAGAAATTTATTTGCAAAAAGGTGATCATGGATGCACACAAAGTTTTAGTTGTAGGGATGTCCACTCCAGCCTTCTGAAAACAAATGAAAAGTGTTCATGGGGAATCCTTACATAAACTGTGATAATGCCATATTTGAAATACTATGCAGCCATTTAAAATGATGTGGAAAATACTTGATGACCAATAAGAGCCACAAAACAAAACCTCACAAAGATCTTTAACTGAAAAAAAAAGGGAATTATAAAATTCTATTACAGAAAAAACAAATTTTTATTTTAAAATGTTATCTAGGGGCACCTGGGTGGCGCAGTCGTTGAGCGTCTGCCTTCGGCTCAGGGCGTGATCCCGGCGTTCTGGGATCAAGCCCCACATCAGGCTCCTCTGCTGGGAGCCTGCTTCTTCCTCTCCCACTCCCCCTGCTTGTGTTCCCTCTCTCGCTGGCTGTCTCTGTCAAATAAATAAATAAAATCTTTAAAAATAAAATAAAATAATAAAAAAATAAGATGTTATCTATATTTTCCATTTTATCCATGAAGAATATGTATACTTTTCTAATAAAATAAGGGTTTTTTAAGGTAATTCAAGTAGGAAAACATAGCCATTGACTCATTTCTTTAACCTATTTTGACAGAAGAATTGATGCTATTTTTATCTCTATGCCAGTGACAAAGATTTTCTTCATATTTTTGAAAATGATGTTTATTTTGCTTCACATCCTCACCCACATTTACTCTTCTCGGTCTGTCATTTTAGACAATCTAGTGGTTGTGTAGTAGTATCTACTTTTGTTTTTAATTTGCATTTCCGTGATGACTAACAATATTGGATGTCTTTTCATATACTTATTAGCCATTCCTGTATCACCTTAGGTTGAAGTTTCTGTTTAAATCTTTTACTCATTTTATTGGGTTGTCTTCTTCAGTAAGAGTTCTTCATATATTCTGGATACAAATCCATCAGATACATATTTTTTAAATATTTGGAAATCTTTAACTCGACATTAACAAAAATTGTGTTTTTAGAAGTTTTATGGTTGGGCGCCTGGGTGGCTCAGTCAGTTAAGCGTCTGCCTTCGGCTCAGGTTGTGATCCCAGGGTGCTGGGATCAAGTCCCACATCCAGCTCCTTGCTCAGGGGAGCCTGCTTCTCCCTCTGCCTCTGCCTCTCTCTCTGTCTCTCATGAATAAATAAATAAAATCTTTAAAAACAAAAAAAAGTTTTATGGTTTTAGCTTTCACATTTAAGTCTTTATTCATTTTGAGGGTTTTTTTTTTTTTCAATTTATTTTTTTTAAGATTTTATTTGTTTATTTGACAGAGAGAGCACAAGCAGGGGAACAGCAGGCAGAGGGCGAAGGAGAAGCAGGCTCCGCACTGAGCAGAGAGCCAGACTTGGGGCTCGATCCCAGGACACTGGGATCATGACCTGAGCCGAAGGCAGCTGCTTAACTGACTGTGCTACCCACCCAGGTGCCCCTCAGTTGTTTAAATTGTAAAATACATATAACATAAAATTTACCATCTTACCCGATTTTTATAGTTCAGTGAGATTAAGTACATGCACAATGTTGTGCAACCGTCACCACCATCTGTCTCCTGAAGTCTTTTCATCTTGCAAAACCGAAATTCTATCCATTACACAACAACTATCTCCTCCCCCACCCCAACTCCCTGGCAAGCATTATTCTACTTTCTGTCTCTGATTTTTTACTAGATACTTCATCTGAGTAGAATCATATAGTATTTATCATTTTGTGACTGGCTTATTTCACTTGGTATGATAATTTCAGGGTTCATCCATGTTATAGCACGTGTCAGAATTCCCTGCCTCTTTAAGACTGAATATTCCGTTGTATGTTTGTACCGCATTCTGCTCATAAGCATTTATCTGTTGATGGACACTTGGGCTGCTTCCATGTTTTAACTATTGTGAATCATACTGCTGTGAACATGGGTTTACAAATATCTGTTTGAGACCCTGCTCGCAGTTCTTTTGAGGATGTGCCCAGAAGTGGAATTGCTGAGTCATATGGTAAATCTGTTTCTTTTGTTTTGTTTTGCTTTGTTTTTTTGAGAAACTACCACACTGTTTTCCGTGAAAGCTACACCATTTTACATTCCCACCAACAGTGTACGTGGGTTCCAGTTTCTTTACGTCCTTGCCAACACTTGTTATTATCTGTTTGTTTTATAATAGCATCCTAATGGATGTGGGTGGTATCTCATTGTGCATTTCCCTAATGATTCGTGATGTTGAGCACCCTTTCATGTGCTTATTGGACATTATTGTATCTTCTTTGGGAAAATGTCTATTCAAGTCCTTTGTCAATTTTTTAATTAGGTTGGTTGTTTTTGTTGAGTTTTAGGGGTTCTTTATATATTCTGGATATTAATTCCTTATTAGGTATATGATTTGCAAATATTTGTTCCCAGTCTATAGATTGTTTTTTCACTTTCTTGATAGTATCCCTTGATTTACAGAAGTTCTTAGTTTTGAGAAGTTCTTGGTTTTGGTAAGTTTTGCCTGTTTTTTCTTTTATCACCTGCGCCTTCGATGTTATAACCAAGAAATCATTGCCAAATCCAATGTAATGAAACCTTTGCCCTGTGTTTTCTTCTAAGAGTTTTACACTCTTATGTATAGGTCTTTCATTCATTTTTAGTGAATAAACTAATAAATGAATCAGTGAAGTTATATGATAGGAAGTCAACACACAAAAATCAATTGCATTAACTTTTATATGTGGAGTTAAGTAAGGATCCTACTCATTCTTTTACATACGAACATCCAGTTTTCCCAGCACCATTTGTTGATAGAACTGTCCTTTCCTTAATTGAGTTGCCTTGGCACCTTGTCAAAAATTATTTGACCATGTATATGAATGTATATTCCTGGGCCCTCTACCCTATCCTGTTGGTCCACATGTCTGTCTTTATTCTAATACCACACTATTTTGATTACTGTAGCTCTGTAGTAAGCTTTGACATAAGGAGATATGAATCCTCCAACTTTGTTCTTTTTCAAGATTATTTGGCTCTTTGGGATCCCTTGATATTCCATGCAAATTCTAGGGTGGATTTTTCTATTTCTGCAAAAACTGTCATGGGGATTTTTTTTTTTTTTAAGATTTTATTTATTTATTTGACAGAGAGAGAGGGACAGCCAGCGAGAGAGGGAACACAGGCAGGGGGAGTGGGAGAGGAAGAAGCAGGCTCCCAGCAGAGGAGCCTGATGTGGGGCTCGATCCCAGGACTCCAGGACCACGCCCTGAGCCGAAGGCAGACGCTTAATGATTGAGCCACCCAGGCGCCCCTGTCATTGGGATTTTGATACAGATTGTATTGAATCTTTTAGTTGCTTTGGGTAGTATTAACATCTTAATGATACTGTCTTCCAGTACATTGATGTGGAATGTCTTTCTTTTTTTTCTTTTTTTTTTCTTTTTTTTATGTCTTCTTTAATTCTTACAACAGTGTGTCATAGTTCTCATTAGAAAAAATCTTTTACCTCCTTGGTTAAGTTAATTACTAAGGTGGGGTTTTGTTTTTTTTGTTTTTTTTTTTAATGCTGTTGTAAGTGGAACTATTTTTCTTAACTTCCTTTACAGATTGTTGATTTTTAGTGTATAGAAATGCAGCTAATTTGTGTGTGTTGACTTTGTGTCCTGCAACTCTGCTTAATTCATTTATTAGCTTTAATAGTTTTTTTGTGGGTGGAATTGTTCATTTTCTTCATATAAGATCATACAGTCTGGGAACAGAGATTATTTTACTTTCCAATCTGGATACCATTTATTTCTTTTTCTTATCTAATATCTCTGGCTAGGACTGCCAGTACTATGTTGAATAGAAGTGGTAATGGCAGAAATCCTTGCCTTGGTCCTGATCTCACCATTGAGTATGATGTTCACTGTAGATCTGTCTTCAGTTGTAAGAGCTCTTTATGGCTTTCATTATGCTGAGGTGGTTTCCTTCTGTTCCTAGTTTGTTGAATGTTTTTACCACGATAAGGTGTTGAATTTTGTCAGATGCTTTTTCTGCATCAATGGAGATGACCATATGTTTTTTTCTTTCTTTCATTCTCTTAGTGTGGTATATTATATTGATTGATTTTTGCTGAACTACCTCTGCATTCCAGGAATAAATCCTACACGGTCATGGTGTATAATAATCCTTTTAGTATGCTAAAATCTGTTTGCTACTGTTCTGTTGAGAATTTTTGCATCGGTGTTCATAAGGGGTATTGGTCTGTAGTTTTCTTGTGCTGTCTTTGTGGAGCTTTGGTATGAGTTTGGAAGTGTTCCCTCTTCCTTGATGTTTTGGAAAAGTTGGAGAAGGATTGAAATTAATTCTTTAAATTTCTGGTAGAATTCACCAGGGAAGCCATTAGGTCCAGGGCTTTTTTTGCTTTGTCAAGAAGTTTTTGATTAGTAATTAAATCTCCTTATTAATTATAGGACTACTCAGATTTTCCGTTTCTTTATGATTTAGTCTTGGTAGGTTTTATGTTTCCAGGAGTCTGTCCATTTCATGTAGGTTTTCCAGTTTGTTGGTGGGCAATTAATTGTTCGTAGTACTTTTTTATAACCCTTTTCTTTCTGTAGAATCAGTAGTAATATCCCTGCTTTCATTTCTGAGCTTATTAATTTCAATCTTTTCTCTTATTGTCCTTAGGCAGACTAGCTAGAGATTTGTCAATCTTGTTGATTTTTTTTTTTGAGAACCACCTTTAGTTTCATTCATTATCTGTTGCTTTTTTATTGTCTAGTTTATTTATTTCTGCTCTGATATTATTTCCTTCTGCTAGTTAGCTTTTTTCAGTTCGTTGTTCTTTTTTCTAGTTCCTCAGTTATATATTAGGTCATTGACTTATGATCTTTGCTGTTTTTTAATGTAAACATTTATGGCTATAAATTTCCCCCTCACCATTGCTTTTACTGCATCCTGTAAGTTTCAGTATGTTTTATTTCTTTTCTTTCATCTCTGTTTTCTAATATCCCTCACAATCTCTTCTTGGTTATTTAAGAATGTGTCATTAAATTTCCATGAACGTGAATTTTCCAGTTTTCTTTCTGTTACTGATTTCTAACTCCCTCCCATTGTAGTTGGGGAAGATGCTTAGGATATCCATCTTTTTAAATCTGTTGAGACTTAATTGGTGGCTTAACACATATCTTTTTGCTGTATTGAAACTTTTATTGATACCCCGTATCCTATCACCTTACTAAAATCACTTAGTAGGTTTTTAGGTTCTTTATGACTTCCACATACATGACCTCCCCTGTGCACACATCCCAATGCATGTTCTGTTATCATGAGTAGAATATTCTGTACATCTCTGTTAGATCTAGTTGGCTTACTGTATTGTCCAGGTCCTCTTTTTCCCTCCTCTTGTCTTGGTTAGTCTCTATATTATTGAAGGAAAATATTGAAATTTTACTATTATTGTAGAACTATTTTTCCTTTCAATTCTGTCCATTTTTGCTTCATATATTTTGACAGTCTGTTATTAGGTAGCAAATAGTTATAATTGTTACATGTGCTTGCTGTATTGAATCTTGAATTGATATATATATTGTCCTCCTTTGTTTCTTGTAACCTTTTTTGATTTAATGTCTATTTTGTCTGATGTTAATAGAGCCACCCCTCTCTTTTGGTTACTGTTTGCAGGGAATGTTTCCTACCCTTTCACTTTTCACTTATTTGTGTCTTTGGTTCTAAAGCAAGTCTCCTATAGGCAGCAAACAGTTGGGTTTGTTTTTTGTGTGTGTTTGTTTGTTTGTTTGTTTGTTTTTTGTAATTCATCCTGCCAGTCTGTGTCTTTTTATTGGAGAATTTAATCCATTGGTATTTAAAATAGCTATTGATACGGAGGGCCTTCTTTCTGCCACTTTACTCTTTCCTTTCTCTGCCCTGTATCTTTTTTGTCCTTTAATTTCCAAATCATGGTCTTTTGTGTTTAGCCAGTGTTCAATGCTGAAACGTCCTAACTCCCTTCTCATTTCCTTCCATGTGTGTTCTGTAATTTGTGGTTTCATGTAACATCTTAACATTCTAATCGGATTTATACCGGCCTGACTTCTGCAGTGTACAAAAACTCTGGTCCTCTGGTGCTTTTCCCGCATCTTTCAGTTATTGATGTCACAGAATTACATCTTTATACGTTGGGTGTCCAAAAAATAACCTAGTAATTATCTGGGGTTTTTTAAAGGTTTATTTATTTTAGAGAAAGTGAGCATACTCACAAGTGGGAGGGGCAGAAGGAGAGGGAGGGGGAATCCTAAGCATACTCCCCACCAAGTGCAGAACCCAACTCAGGGCCCCGTCCCACGACCCTGAGATCATGACCTTAGCTGAAACCAAGAGTCAGACACCCAACCGACTGCGCCCCCCAGGCTCCCCATCTAGTAATTGTTTTTTATAATGCTTTAGTTTCTTACATTATGTAGAAACAAAATGGGACGTTACAAGCCAAAGTTACAAAGAACTAACCTTTGGTAATTTTTTTAATGTGTTAGTCACTTAAATTATGAAGAAAATAAAATGTGGAGTCAGGACCCATTTTTACAGTAACACTAGCTTTTATAATTGCCCGAGTGTTTAACCTTTACTGAGACCTTTACCTCTTCATATAGCTTTGAGTCACTGCCTAGGATCCTTTCATTTCAACCTGCAGAGCTCCCTGGAGCATTTCCTGCAGGGCAGGTTTAATGGTAATGAACTCCCTCAGCTTTTGTTTATCTGTTTTTATTTCTCTGAAGGTCTTCATGTGTCGCCTACATATGACGCAAGGTAAGGGTCAAGGTTCATTTTTCTGTATATTTATGTCCCTTTCAGCATATGTATTAAAAAGATGATCTTTTCCCCATTGAACCGCCTTGACATCTTTGTCAAAAATCACCTGGCTGTGTATAGGGGTCGATTTATGGACTTGACTCTGTGCGATTGACTTTCACCAGTACGCACTGTCTTGATTCCTAGAGCCGTGTAATAAATCTTGAAACCCAGTAATGGAATCCTCCAGTTCTTTTTTTTTTTTTTTTCTTTTAAAGATTTTATTTATTCATTTGAGAGAGAGAGACCATGAGCAGGGGAGAGAGGCAGAGGCAGAGAGAAGCAGACTCCCTGCTGAGCTGGGAGCCTGATGTGGGGCTCGATCCCAGGACCCTGAGATCACTACCCAAGCTGAAGGCAGATGCTTAACCATCTGAGCCACGCAGGCGCCCCATCCACCAGTTCTTTTTCAGCTACTTTGGCTAATAACTAGGAAAATTAAATTTCTTTTTCTCTGTATCTTTTGTTTTTCCACATGAATTTTAGAATTAGCTTGTCAATTTCTACAGAAAAAGGCCTGCTGGGATTTTGGGTTGCACTGAATCTGTAGCTTGTTTTGGGAAATTGTGGTGTCTTAATAATATTGACCCTTCTGATACATGAAGACGGTTTTACTCCTGTTGTTTCCAGGCTGTAATTTCTGTTGGCACTACGTTGGCGTTGCCCGCAGACATGTCCTGCGCACACTCGTTACATCCATCCCTAAGCAGTTCGTGTTTGTTGATGATACTATGAACGGTATTGTCTTTGTAAATTTCAGTTTTTAGATTGTCGAAATAAATTGATGTTTGCGTATTGACCCTGTACCCCGTGACCTTGCTAAATAACATCACTTAGTAACTTTCTTGTGGGTTCTTTAGGATTTCCCATGTAAGTGATGTCTGCAAATACCGAGTTTTACTTTTTCTTCTCTAATCTGTAAGCCTTTTATTTTTGTGCCTTATTGCAGGAAATTCATTTTTGTATCGTATAGCATCAAATCCAACCATTTTAATGGACCACTAAACTCTATGGTCAAGTCACAGAGGACCTTTTCACTGTGAGTTTTATGATCTATGAGGTTGAATTTATAACAGATTTACTTTACATTAAAAACTGAACCAGATGATTGAGATGATGAAGGTTTTCAGACTTAAAAAGTACAGGGCGCCTGAGTAGCGCAGTCGTTAAGGCGTCTGCCTTCGGCTCAGGGCGTGATCCCGGCGTACCGGGATCGAGTCCCACATCGGGCTCCTCCGCTATGAGCCTGCTTCTTCCTCTCCCATTCCCCCTGCTGTGTTCCCTATCTCACTGGCTGTCTCTCTGTCACTCTGTCACATAAATAAAAATAAAATCTTTAAAAAAAAAAAAAAAGTACAATGGACCTCTTAATTTTATATAGAATTTTAGAAATGAGTATGCCACCGTAGGTTTCATTTTTAACGACCTCTCCGATTTTGAAATGATATCAGTGTTTTTATGATAAAGAGTTTATCATTTATGAAGTATCGACCCAGTGACCTTAGCTATTCAGTTATGATGAAAGGCCCAATCTAACCTTCTATTGAATGTAATATTTATTAAAAATGAAACTTCTCATTTCTATTACTTAATCAATAGCACATTAAGCCGTTTATTAATATGATTACAGAAGGTCTTGCAGATTAGATATTCTACCCACTTGTCATGTAGTTTAATTTTAACAACCGGGAAACAGCAGCCTGAGCTAGAAGTCAGCCAAATCTGTCTAATCGTGCACTTGGAACTTTTATGAAATCCTGGAAAGAACAATTAAAATTTGCAGAAAGAAAGTAATTTGTAATTGCTGTTTAGGAAGGAATAGCCCCTTTTACATCATTCATTGGTAAACCTACCTGGAGAAGATTTATTTTATTTCGTTAACTATTATTTGCTTAAAACAATGAGGTTTGGTACAGGGGACATATTGGCCAAGTATGGCAAGAAATGCATTTCATGATTGATGTTGGCAGGGAAAGAAGCCAAGTGTAGGAGAAAGAAAAAAGACCTGCAGACATGGAAATGTTGCACATCTCTTCCATGGAGCCTCGTGGTTTTTACTGAAACAGAACGTACATCTGGAAGAGGGCCCGTGTCTAAGCATGCAGCTCAGTGAATTTTCGCAAACGGGGACTGCGCCACGAATGAGCGCTCCTGCCACCCCATGCCAGGGTGACGCCTTCTCTCTGATTTATTGCGGTTTCGGGGTTATCGAGCTTCACTTTGGGTTACGATGGCCGGAGTGAACAGATCCCTACTGTGCGCGCGGCATTGTTGAGCACTGACAGGTCTGTCTTCATTTCCTCGTCACAGTGACTTTGAGGAGAGAGGCACTACTGTCTACAGCTGCAGGTTGAGAAAACAGGGAAAAGGTTTTACAAGAGCCACGCTTTGTAAGCTTGTGCTGTGTATCGGGCACTCTGCGAAGCCCTGTATGGTCACACTCTCATTTCGTTGTCTCCCCATCCCTGAGAGTTGTCTCCTTTTGCAGATGAACAGGCTAAGGGTCGGAAGGCTCATTTGCCCCAAAAACCTGTGTTCTTCACCGATAAACTTG
Source organism: Ursus maritimus (assembly GCF_017311325.1). Classification (NCBI taxonomy): domain Eukaryota; kingdom Metazoa; phylum Chordata; class Mammalia; order Carnivora; family Ursidae; genus Ursus; species Ursus maritimus. The sequence goes on along the minus strand of NW_024425786.1, from coordinate 4,540,918 downwards.
GAGGTCGGTGTGTCACCACAGAGGAAGTCTTACAGATGAGCAGATGGAGAGAAAGAGGGAAGGCAGTCAACTACAAGTTGTTCGATAGCGTCATTCTCGGAGGCTGCACCAAAGAGAAGGAATCTGCCTGATTCTTAGAAGCCAAGGGATGCTCAGTCGGCAAGGTCCTTGACCCTCTCCAAGGAGCTGCTGATGTAAAACTAGGTGTAGATAATGCTGTCCAAACAAGCAACGGAGGTCTGTGTCTGGTTTAAAGCACAGGCTGAGGGGCTCACCGATAGCTCTTTCTTTTCTGGATAACGGAACTGGAAAGGCTCAGAGAGGTCAGCCAGCCAGCCACCTCCTCCCCAGAAGAAGCCATGGGCCTCGAGGTGAAGACATCGTCTGGAGGGCATTGAGGGTCACTGGGCACGTGTGACTACACATCTTACCAGTCACATGCAGTGTCTTCCTTTGGAGTTCTTCAGAATTCCTTGTTTGAAACCCCTAGTAGGGACGCCTCAGTGGCTCGGTCCGTTAAGCGTCTGCATTCGGCTCAGGTCATGATCTCAGGGTCTTGAGATCGAGCCTCGAGTTGGGCTCCCGGCTCAAGCAGGGAGTCTGCTCATCCCTCTCCTTCTGCCCCTCCCTCCCCCACTTGTGCTTGCTCGCTCTCTCAAATAAATAAATAAAATCTTTAAAAAAAAAAAAAGCTTCTCATAAACGTGTACAATGTTGCTAGTTTTCTAGCATCTGAGTAACTTAGTCTCATATAAACTATTTAAGTTTTGTGCCAAAAATTACCACTAAAGTACAATAAAGTTTTGCCTTTTTTCCTTAGTGAAAAAAACTCGTAAATCCTGGAATTGGAAGATACTGAAAAGTTGTAGAAATTATAGAAAAATGTGGTCTAACGTGTTCTGCTGTAACCTCGACCACTTGACAGTCCCTGTGATGGTTCTCTTGCAGATGCATTTTCTGAGACCTGCTCCTAGAGCACCGTCAGCCCCGTCATTGTCACCTGGGACCTGGTCCCAGTCCTCCGCCCAGATGGCTGGTTTTTTGGGCCCCTCTGGCATGTTGTTGGCAACCCAGAAATTGGCTTCTGTTGTCAAAGTGGTGACGGAGTTTCCTCCCAAAATAAAATGTTCTTTACTTGACCGATCAGCTGGGTAGAGCCGTCCGTTCAGCATCACCTCTGATAGACCAGAATGGTCCCTGAGGCTGATACAAGATCAGACCTAAGACTTCCCAAAAACAGGCCCAAGGGGCTAGCCAGATCGGTAGCTCAGTGTTCCTAGGGCCTCTGAGAGAGCCTGTTCCTGAGAACTTCTCCGTGGCTGTGTGGCGGGCAAAGTAGAATGTGGGTTTTGTCCTCATCCCACGTCCCTCCCTTCTGTGAGGTTAAAACACACGCAGAGTCCGTTTTATTTACTCCGTTCATCTGCTCTTCCCGTGGTACGTGTTTTCCCTCAGACTGAAGCCAGGTGAGGAGTCGCATGCATGGGGGGGAGGGCTTTTGTTTCTACTGCAGGACAGCAAAGCATTTTTGCCTCCTTTCTGCACTATGTTTTAGAATTAGAGGTTGAACCAGGGGCGTGTGTTGGCTTTACAGTTTTATTTGTCTTTGATTTTTAAGGGTAAATATTCACTGAGTTTCGTTTGCCAGAAAACCGAAGAAGATGCATGGCATTTCTGTCTAGTGGCGTACAGCTTCTTTTCCTATCTGAACCAGTTTTCTGTTAAGAGTACCTCAGTATGATTTATTTCAAATAACTTAGGTTACAAAGTATGCGGGTCTCTGACGTTTCTCGTTTCAGCTCAGAGCACAGTGAACCAGTATTAGAGACACCTCTGATGGCAGCATTTCGCTGCAAAACACAGTTGCTATTGATGTCCATAATTGATCACTTTATTAACTGTGGAAAAAAAAGCCTTATTGAAGCAATAAAGCATAACTTCATTATGTCCTGTGTGCAGAGAGCAGACACGTTGGAAAGTGGCTGATAGGCTCCCATTTCAAGGCTGATTCTGATAATGATAATATTTAAGGAGCATTGATTGTTCTCTAATTGGATTTTTCTTTCTGTAGGCCTCTTCTGAAGAGCTGAAAGCTGCCTACCGGAGGCTGTGTATGCTTTACCATCCCGACAAGCACCGAGACCCGGAGCTCAAATCACAAGCAGAACGACTGTTTAACCTTGTTCACCAGGCATATGAAGGTCAGTGGAGGGCTTGGCTTCACGCAGACGCCCTGGAAGCCGCTGCTCGATTTTTAAGAGACTTGATTTGTAGAGGACAGAAAGAGAGTCCTTAGAGGTGTATAAGAGAGGAGGTTAGGTTAGTGCTTTTTTACTGACAGGGTCCTTTGAAAGAGTAGTATTTTGCTTTGGAAATCAATGTGTCCAGTAAGTGGGAAATGAGAGTGCGGGCAGAGCGGCAGACGGGGTCTGGGCTGCAGGGAACACTCGGGCTCTAAATCGCTCACTGGCTTTCTTCTAAAGGGAACTCTTAGAGGTAAGAGGCTGATCGCAGCCGACAGGCTTCTTTGTTCTCTTTTTTATGAGAAGATGAACAGGAATGTTTTTCCCTCTGACCGTGATTTTATTGGCTCTAGAGTGTTCAGTTAAGGGAAGGTTCTAACGAAAGGAGGAAAGCAATCTTAAGAAGGCCAACAGGAAGTAGAATCTAGTAATTCAGGTTTTTATGCTTACATCTCAGGTACTTCAGAAGGAGAATTCTGTGATGTAGTTGTGTCTAAAATGTTCAAGTCCCCGATTGGTCCCCGGTTTCTGATGGAGATTGGGGGGGGGCCCTCTAGCAACGCGGTGGTAGTGTTCACACAATAACATGAGTGTCCTCAGTGCCCCTGAATCATACACTTAAAAGTGGCTAAAATCGATTCTCTGTTACGTGTATTTTGCCACAGTTTTAAAAACAAAAATTAAAAAATAGTAATTTGCTCTTAGGAGACGCACCAAGGAAAACAAGTTGTTTATTCCAGAGCCATTTGGTGATTTGCTCCTTAGTTAGACAGACCAAAAATTAGTAATGTGTTTCTTTACATAGTAAAGACTTCTCATTGCAGACTGAAGAGCATATGCTGTATTTCACTTTATGGTTTTACCATAAAATTAGATTTTACCGAGGAGTAACACTCGGGCCGTGGCGCACGTCTGAGCTCAGCGGTGGGTCCCCGGAGAACGTAACTCTATTCTGACCACTTCCACGGCGGTCCCGACCAGAAGCCTGGTCCTTCTGTCATATTCTGCTGTATAAATGGCTGCATTAAGTTTACTGCTACCTGAATTACCCACGTAGCCCGTTTGTGTGGTTCCGGAGACTCAGGGAAGAGTTAACCGAGAGCCCTCGCGGAGGCTGTGGAAATGCTGCCGCAGCAAACCCGGCCCCGTGTTCATCCTAACGGGGAGACCAAAGCAAAGCCGTGAATAAATAATTCCCTATGAAATCCTACAGATTAGCTCGAGAAGTCTGCCTCCCACGTTTTCCAGTGGTCAGCATTTCTTTCACCCCCATTAGATTTGAATATGGAGAGAATCATTTACATCGTTTTTTTAATTAGGCCTAAAAATACATGGAAGGTCTCAAGGGAGAAAAGATTCAAAGGTCTCGAACAGAAACCGGCAGAGGAGAAGAGGAACAGCCGTTAGCTTTCCTGACACTTACGTTCAGTGCGGACGTCCCTCCAGTAGCTCTGTCCCTCACCGAGCAGTCTTTTCTGATGTACTTTGGTGGTGTGGCCGCCATAGTGACAGGCGTTTGTGTCTTTCAATGATTTATAAAAAAGAGGAAAGATGGGGAAAAAGAAGAAAACCTGTCTTAGGAGTTAGTGAAACTCTGTAATAGAGCAAGTAATAAATCACCTTTTATTTACAGTCAGAGCCTGTCTGAATAAGCTTTAGGAACTGGAATTAACTCTTTCCAGTCGAGATACGTTACAGACCGTGGCAGAAACTTGGCTCTGCGGAAAACGGCTCTTCCTTAGCGGTACTTGGGTGCGGCCTCCTACGAGGTGCACCTCACAGTTAGGAGTAGCTTAGACACAAGGAGTCCAGTATTTCTCATTCGTGTCCACCTTTCAGCACATCCTAGATCAGATCTGAGAGGCGGTTAGGAGGAAAGATGCACAGGGGATGAAGAGGATCTCTCAGCAAGATTGGGGTTGGACAGGGAAGAAGAGGAGGCAGACTTACGTGATGCTGTTGCCAGGTCTGGAAGGAGAATTCCGTGCTCTCTAAACATGTGTCATTCTTAATTTGCAGTGCTCAGCGACCCCCAGACCAGAGCCATCTATGACATATATGGGAAGAGAGGACTGGAAATGGAAGGATGGGAGGTAAGAGAAAGCCCATGTCTGGTGTCCCAGAAGAGTCCTCACACGTCTGCAGGACAATAGCCCTCCAATCGCACACCCTGGGATCGTGTGTTTGACGATACTGGGAGACGCTGGAGTCCCTTCCCCACTGGCATTTTGGTCTCAGAGACTGAGTTCTAGGCTCGGCTATGCTTCTGCGTACCTCTGTGTACTTGGGCAAGTCAGTCATCCAGCTTGTCCTCGGTGTCCTGACCTGTTGGGTAAAAAGCAAAGGGCGTAGACGCTGCCAGTAATTCCTGACCCCGGGGAGGGCGCAGGCCAGTTGAGGGGTGGATGGAAGACCGTTTCTGCAGGATGCAGTTCTGCCTCCACACACATTTCCTGCCACCCAGCATGGTTCTGTGCCCCTGTCTCCGCCCCAGCTTACCAGTAACTGTGTCTGGGACGCGTTCGTGTTGGTCACACCCCTGGCAGCCATGCTGTATGAAAACAGTCACTAAAATTCACACACTTCTGTGCTCCTTCACTCGGCCACCACCTCTGTCAGAGCCTCGCGCAGGTCCGCGCTATTGTCTGCGGCAGGAAGGCACGAGGATCGAGTGGGACAACGAATATGAGAATTAGTGGCAAAACTCTTAAGTTGCTATAAAGAACATGTAGGTGTTATGATTTAATTTCATTAAAGAAACTTGGTTCTGATGCCCAAGATATTGTGGGAGGCTGTTAGTGTTAAATTGACCGTCGCTGATTTCTCTCTCATCGCCGTATAAAGTTCCTTGAAGTTCTTTTGGTATTTAATCTCAAGCCAGTGAGCCTGTCTCCAGTAACTAGTACCAAAGCCTTCTACAGGCCTTCAGATAAGGAGGACAAGAGAAGCTACACAGGTTCTAGGTCCCTTGCCACTGCTCCTTAGTATTGGTGGCTAATGGGCCATCTTCTATGTGTGGCCAGGGTTTGGGTGCCCACACCATAAATTGTAGATGCTAACATTTAAAGATGGGAGGTTTTGCATAAACATCCAGTTGTCTGTCTTCTCTTGGAAAAATCAGAAAATCTGGTAGCAGCATATCTGAATTCCCTGTGAGGAGCCTTTGCCCTGTGGGCGGGCTGTGCTGTCGCCTGTCCCAGTGCTCACCACCTCCTGTAGTCTTACTGCTGGCCTGCCCTCATCCGGGTGTCCCGCCTGGCTCCAGCAGACATTCGATTTCTGGCCTTTGGTTTGATGGCAACATCATCAAATGTGTCTTCACTTCACATCACATGAGTTCCAATGAAGTCTAATAGCTTAGCATTTTCCCATCCTAAAAGGAAAATAGAATCCGTTGTATTTACTGACTTTCTCCTCACCCTTTGTACACGTGTTCAAGCTCCCTTGTTTTTTGAAGACCTGGGTCGGTTACAGTTTTTCGTGGGTGCAGTCAGGGCCACTGAAAGGCTCGAGCCCCCTTCAGGGTCTGGGTTGTTAATTCCCAGCAGTATCAGCCCAACTAGTGGAGCGGTGGGGTAACATCGTCCTGGCAAAATACTGCGTGGGTTCCTATCGCCAAACCAAGTTATCTGCCCATTAGAAACAAAGCAAAACCACACACACAGCAATGATTATAAAAGTATGTAGGCAGTCACAGATGGTGAATGGGTAAGCTTTTATGTTCATATATTTTAGTAAGCTACTTTATAAGGAAGTCAAGTTCTCATCGATCGGAATTGGCTTTTTTTTTTTTTTTTTTTTTTTGT
>NW_024425786.1:4527233-4534851 GCF_017311325.1 Ursus maritimus | reverse complement strand
TTTTTTTTTTTTTTTTTTTTTTTTTTTTGCTTTGATACCAAGCTTTCACTGAAGATAAAACTGCCTTCAAGAGGGGTGCCTGGGTGGCTCAGTCGTTAAGCGTCTGCCTTCGGCTCACGGCGTGATCCCGGCATTCTGGGATTGAGCCCCACGTCAGGCTCCTCCACTGGGAGCCTGCTTCTTCCTCTCCTACTCCCCCTGCTTGTGTTCCCTCTCTCGCTGGCTGTCTATCTCTGTCAAATAAATAAATAAAATCTTTAAAAAAAAAAAAATGCCTTCAAGAAAGAGCACATGAAGATACCTCCCGAGATATTTACTAAGAAACGTCTTGGTGCCTAAGATACAAAGGGAAAATGGAGCCCATCGTTCATGCTGTAAAGGAAGGGTCTCACTGAACTCGAGAGCGTTCTGTGGGGCTGGCATCGTCACTTCTTTAAGGAGACCCTCTTGCCCCCGCTTCAGTCAGACCTTCTTTCCCAGGGAGCTGAATTCCCTTCATGCTGCTGCTAGTGTTCTTCGACTGTTAAACTTTTCTAATTGCTGACAGTGTCCATTTGCCACATATCTATTAGTCTGAACATACGGGCAGTCGCTGAAGGAGGAAGGGCACTGTCAAAACCATAGCGCCTGAGACGCCTTTAGTCCCAAGATGTCAGAGCCCGCCTCCCGTGGTGGCCGCTGGGGAGGAGATGTGAGCTTGTTCAGGCTCACAAGATACTGGCCCTGCTTTCAGCCATTAGTAATTTTTCAGGTTTGTTTTGTTTTGTTTTAGAGAGAGAGAGCGAGAGCAAGCAGGGGTTTGGGGCAGAGGGAGAGAATCCCAAGCAGGCTCCACACTCAGCACGGAGCCTGACGGGGGGCTCGATCCCAACCCTGAGATCATGACCTGAGCCGAAATCAAGAGTCAGATGCTTAGGGGCACTTGGTGGTTCAGTCGGTTAAGCATTTGCCTTCAGCTCAGGTCATGATCCTGGAGTCCTGGGATCAAGTCCTACATCGGGCTCCTTGCTCAGTGGGGAGCCTGCTTCTCCCTCTGCCTGCCACTCTCCCTGCTTGTATGCGCACGCGTGCTTGCTCGCGCTCTCTCTCTCTCTGACAAATAAATCTTTTTTTAAAAAATAGAGAAATGCTTAACCAACTGAGCCACCCACGTTCCCGCCCTTTTTTGTCATTCATTCATTCATTTATTTATTTATTTTAAGATTCCATTTATTTATTTGACAGAGAGAGAGACAGCCAGCGAGAGAGGGAACACAGGCAGGGGGAGTGGGAGAGGAAGAAGCAGGCTCCCAGCGGAGTAGCCTGATGTGGGGCTCGATCCCAGGACCCCGGGATCACGCCCTGAGCCGAAGGCAGCTTAACAACTGAGCCACCCAGGCGCCGCCTTTTTTGTCTTTTAATCTTCAAGAGGCGTTGTCATTCTCTGGCAGGATTCCAAAGGAACAAGATGCAGAGGTACAAGTGACCCCACTTGTGAAACCAGTGAAACCAGCCATTTTAGTTACCCAAGTTGGTTAGCGGTGCTTATGTAATACCCATGTGGAAAATGAAATTGGCTTCAGAATGGCGAGCTTCACCTTTGAGCTAGGGATGCTCGGTGGTGTTGAAGCTGGTCATAGTGAGCCGGTGGAGTGGAGAGCGCGTGACTCAGTAGCACTGGCAGATGTTCGATCACATTCTTTGGCCCAGACCTCCCACGGTCTAGTTTTTGTGTGCGGGCCCTGACATTATCCATATCTCACTCTTCCCTGTCTCCTTGACGTCAGTCTTACGGTGTCTAAGAAAGTAACCTGCATTAGGAAGAGCTGCAGTATGGTCAAGATCATGAAAACAAAAGCTCTCACAGACTAGGAGACGGGATGACAGAATGCAAGCCCAGAGCCTAGACTGGATCCCAGAACATAAAAGGGATGTTAGTGGAAGAGCTGCTGAAATCCAGAAAGTCCGGGTTCAGTTCCTTGGAGTGTTCTAGGGTTAGCTTTGAGATTTGGCCGCTGTCCCGTGGCTGTCTGGGGTGTTAACATCGGGGGAAGCTGGGGGGAGGGTGTACAAGAACTTCCTCTACTGTCTTTGTAATTTTTCTAAAGTTCTAAGTAATTTCTAAAATTATTCCAAAACCAAAGTCAAGTAGCTAGAATCAGAATTTTCAGACCAGACAATACCTCAGGAATCCTGTAGTTTAACCCCTTATCTGTAGCAAGGATCCGAAGCTTAGAGAAGTGAAGCGACCCCCCCCCCCAAGGCCGCCCGGAGATTAGAGGCAGTGTGGGAGAGCCTGCCTTCTGTCCTTCCACCACGCTGACTTGCTTTTAGGGATCCCTGCCCCCTCTTCCACAAGGCGGAGCAGTCTTCCTGGCTAGCACAGGGACAGACCTCATTGGTGGATGGACAGTTAAGGTGAACGATACAGGTGTGTAGATTCAAGGGCTGTGTGTGATCCACGCTGTTATGGAAAATGTCTGGTATTTACCAGCTGGCATGCAGTTCCGGATGCTGTGTTCTGGGTGCTTCTGTCTAAGGGTGGCTGAGATGGAAGAAAGTGACTTGTAGCTGGCTCGGTCTCCTTCCCTTCTCCACCGTGGTGCACTGCATGTAAGGAGCAGAAATGGCAAAAGATGTCCAGGGCCTTGGAAGCGGGACTCTGCCCTGCCCTACCCAGCCCTTCACTGCTCTGGAGGTGCCAACCATCTTGATTTTGCAGTCAGCTCTGATTATGCACCAGCTGTTTGCCAAACCTATGTAAAATCGACTAGAAATTGAATGCCTTCACACCTTTGGAATATTTGCCTCTTCAGCTTATCACCGAGTATGGCAGAGAGAAAGGAATTTGCAGCTATTAATTCAGTTAGCAAAGGTCAGACAGCTCCAGAATTTCTGAAAACAAATCTTATTCAAGCTCTGGTCTCTGCGGAGCCTGACGCTTTCCAGTCTTTTAATTCCTGGAATCTTACAAACCTGTGTATTTAAAAACTATCAGGAAAGAGTCATATTCATGGAGTCTGGGTTGCTGGTTAAAGTTTGGCTCATCCAACTTGTGCTTAATCCGCATTATCAATACCAGTGTCCCACTGGACAGAATACTCGGTGTGAGACCTTTTCGTCCAGGTAGAGCAGCCGGATTGCTCCTGGACCCGTGAGCAGGCGTTTCCATCCAGACCCTGCTTGACCTTGGTAATGTATCACTTAGGTCACCACTGGCAGGTTCCACAGTCATAGGCCCACCAAGTTGGGGTTCAGGGGTCACAAAGAGTTTCTAAAATATTTTAAATCCTTTTTTCCTGATCTTTCTTGATCTTCACAGTTAAATGGAGTAGTTGATAATTTATATTTTCCTGAAGCTCTTTTGCTTTTATTCTCTGTGCTGAAGGGGGGAGGTGATGGAAGCTGAAGTATTGAGCTTCCGCCCCCTCCCCCAGCTTCATCCAGGGTAGGGACGTAGGGTGCTCACGCCCTCAACTTTGGAGAAATAGCGGGTGAGCCTTCATATCCGTTCAGTACAACCGAGGATGATGCTGTGAGGCCACGAAGCAGTCGCTGGTGTGCCTTTGAGGACTTCGGATTTGTTCTTGGATGGTTTTTGTGTTTTTATTTTAAAACTTTCTTTAAAAGAACCACCACCCCCTTTTTAGGAATTATTGATTATATCGGGTTATTAGAGGAGAAAATGTTTTCTTTATTTTTTTCTCTTTACCTCCTGAAAGCAGTAGTGAACAAATTTCTCAGTGTTTTTTTGGATAAGCCAGTTTTTGTATTAATTTTTCTATATTGCTGAATTGTAAAATCAAGGTGCACAAAACCTAGAGTATGACCCATTTATGTTAGCATATACATACTCACACATACATATTTGTGCACAGAGCGTGTCTAGGAAGGTACATAAAGGCTAGATGTTAGCCTGTGAGAAGGACGGTGGAGAAGAGAGGGTGCTACAGGCGAATTGCACTGTTTCCTTTCTGTCCTTCTGTACTATTTTGATTTTTTGCTGTAAGCGTGTATTTTTTTAAACAATTTTTTAAACTTGTGATTTCCAGGATTGCTTCTTCTCACATCACCTCCCTTTTTAGCTGTTCTGTGAGCAGCCTCTCAAGGCTCCTCTGTGTTTCTCCCACTGCTACAGGGAATGTGCTCTCTGGGCTTCCCCCCGCCCAGCTCCTGACTTTGTCCCACCCCGATTCTCAGTGTGTCTCACAGGCCGTGGCATCTTGGACCCTAGGAATCACATAGTGCGGTTTCAGGACTTTCACAGATGTGGGGCCTGAGGCCCATGGTGGCCTTTCGTTGCCTCTTTGAAATCTCCACTTCATGATGAGCTAAGAAAAGCCAAGGTGGAATGCCTTATTTTCTCATCGATTTGACATGGTGCAACCCCAAGTGTTCATGGGGGTGCCCTCTGCTACCTGAGAGCTGTTGAGGCTAAAGGGCACCTGACATCATACGTTCTCAGGGTCTTGTCATAGTGTAGGGGGAAGAGTTGCAAAAAACGTCCAGGCCTGATGGCCGAAGACCACTTGGTCCAAACGCAGAAGCATCTCTAGCAATGGCCCCAGCGCACTGGCAAGAGATGGCAGGGCTGTGGTGGGTGTCTTTGCCCTTCGCTTTCATCTTTAAGGTTTATTGTCTGCTCTGGGACTCGTTAGGAAATTTAGACCGTGAGACTTCAGGTGATGTGTTCTTGGGGCGCCCGGGTGGCTCAGTCGGTTGAGCATCCGACTCTTGATTTCAGCTCAGGTCATGATCTCAGGGTGGTGAGATCAAGCCCCACGTGGGGCTCCATGCTGGGTGTGGAGCCTCCTTAAGATCTCTCTCTCCCTCTCCCCCGTCCCTCCCTGCCAGTGCCCACCCCACGCTCGTGCATGGTCTCTCTCTCTAAAAAAAATAAGAATTAAAAAAATAAGGTGACGTGTTCTTTGTAAGATTTCCTGCAGCCTCAGAGATCAGTTACTGAAACCAAGGAAGACATGCTTTCGTCTCTTAGGAGAGCTGAGGAAAAGCATGGCCCTGGGGATGACCAGGGCCGAGCGGAGTGGGTGTGACCGTGAGCCTTGCCTCACCAGGGCCTGTGTCCATGGAGAAAACCCTGTTGGGGTGTCACTGCCGTTCTTAAAGTCCTGGGAAAAGGAAAGTGAGCCTGGGCCACACAGACACGCCACAATTAGCAACGTCAGTTCTTTGTGCATGTTTTCCTCGCTTTCTGGGTCCTTAACTGTCTCCTCCTCCTGACTGTGCCTGCAGGTGGTGGAGAGGAGGAGAACGCCGGCTGAAATCAGGGAAGAGTTTGAGCGGCTGCAGAGAGAGAGGGAGGAGAGGAGGCTGCAGCAGCGCACCAACCCCAAGGTAAGCCAGGCCCGCCGCGAGGACAGCACAGGGCTGTCGTGCCAGGAGGCAGGCCCGAGATCGGTGATGCCGGTGGGGTTTTTTTTAAGGTAATAACATACAAAATCGGTGGAACAAAATTTTGTTTATCTGAGTGCATCTTTATAGAAAGCAGCTCCTGGTGGCTTTCAGCAAAGCGGCTGCTCAGGACCTGGAGAAAAGTGTTTTCAGCCACGTGCAGGGAAGACAAAACCAATCCCATGGTTCCCCAGAACCAAGGAGACATCCCTGACAGCCGCACAGGCGCGGTCCCAGAGACCCTTCCCTGCAGTCAAGCTGCCCAAGCCCTTGACGGTGACAGTCGGGGTGCTGTCAGGGAGAGGGCAGCCACTTGACCACATTGAGGCAGCGAGGTTCCCTGCACCACTCAGGGCGTGGGACATTTCCAAACTGCCTTCCTCGCGGGCTCAGGCTTTTATCCCCCTGGACAACGGTGCCATGAACACCAGTCACCGGGCTCTTCTGGCAGTGATAAGATGACCCCCTTTAATTTGGTCAAGTCCCCAGGGAGTTTGAGTCCTGTGACCTCGCGATGTGCCTCAGTCTGAGAGCCACTTCTCAGTCCCACATATGGTATCTTTGTCCTTTGATTCGTCAGGGAAGTGTGTCGTTCTGAGTGAGTGCCCCAACCCTATGGCAAACGGGATATCTCAGTCAGTTGGAGGTACCAGGTGTATGAATGGCTAATCGAAGGTGGCCCAGTCCTATTCAGTGTGCTTGATAAGGGACTCAGACTCCATCAGTGTGGCCAGGATGGCCTAGCAAGCAGCCTGAAAATCTCCTAAAGAAAAAGAACAGATGCTAGCATACAACTGGGAAGTGTGATAATATGAACTTCTGATCAAATATATTCCAGAAAGTGGATTTTTTAAAGACTCCTACAGCATTTAGAGGACCGTATATTCAGAACAGTGCCATCTATTTGAAGCCTGTGTTTCAAAGTATATTTATAAATGCCCACACCTCTCCTTTCTACCCAGCCTCCCTGCAACAGATGATGGCGTCAGCGGTGGAGAGCGGCTTTTGGTCATGGGCAGGTGGAGAATTGAAACACCAGCCAAACCGACTCAGGGCGGGTGACATAGTTGGGAGCGCTAAAGATCTCTGAGGCGCCGTGAACCGTGCTCTTGGGGTACGTTCGCGGACCCAGTGGTCAGGGCTGTGCACTGTGGGGAGGTCTGGTTTGAAAGGTCGGCATCGGCAGATGGAGTGAGGGTTGAGGAGATGGGGTGGGAGCCTGGCAGGAGCGAGCTGTTCCTTTGGTATCTTCGCTGTGCTGGCTGGAGTTTGCTGCATTCAGAGCAATGAAGGGGAAAGAGAACATCACAGTAGCCTAAGCCTCTGTGTCCTGAGATAAAATTGGCCATCTGGGTATGCGCAGTGATTGCTTATTGGGATTCTGTGGAAATGTGTCTCCGGGCCATGTTTCTTTGGAATGAGGGAGCACAGCTGTGACCATTTCACACAAGCATGCAAGTTATTGTAAAATTCCTAATACTGCTACTTGCAAAAACTGCTTCCAAATAAATAAGACATTTTCTAACCAGAAATAGTGAGTGATAACCAGATGTTGGCTATGCAGCATTTCAAGGAGAGGTTTTGAGCTGGGTCTTTTATTCCATGTCTGAGGGTTTTGCTTCTCATGATGAGTGGAAGGGTTTGGAATGGAGACAGAGGCGATATCCTCTTTTAAGAAAACCACAGGGGAAGGACATTGCCCATGACCATCAGGCTCAGCACCGAGCTGTCCCAAGGACTGGCAGGCTAGGTATCATTTTTGGTACTGCCGTCTGAAACTCAGACGGGTATTTCTCTCCATTGTTGCCAGTAAGAGTTTGCTAGGCGGGGATTTTCCAGTAGGATGTGTGCACCAAGAACAGGGAAAGAGGTCAGATGGGAAAACTCACAGATTGGAAATATTGACTCTGACACAGTGATGTGGGGCCCAGAGCAAAGCGCTTGACCTGTGTTTAGTTTTCTTGTCTGTACAATGAGGCGGTCTGGGGGTGCCGGGGCGGGGAGGGCGCAGTCGTTTGAGTGTCCGACTCTTGGTTTCGGCTCAGGTTGTGATCTCAGGGTCATGGAATCGGGCTCTGTACTCGGCACAGAGTCTGCTTGTCCCTTTCCCTCCCCCACTCCCCCTCCCCTCACTCACTTTCTCGCTCTCTTTCTTTTTTTCTCTCTCTCAAATAAATAAATAAAATCTTTTTTTTTTTTTTTTTTTTTTTTTTTTTTTTTTTTTTTT
>NW_024425786.1:4492233-4527223 GCF_017311325.1 Ursus maritimus | reverse complement strand
CCCCTCTCTTTCTTTTTTTCTCTCTCTCAAATAAATAAATAAAATTTTTTTTTTTTTTTTTAATGAAGCTGTCTGACCTTCCTAACTACCATACCAAGTTGGGAAACTATTTAAAAAATAGAAACTAGGTGTTAATTTACTAGAGGCCAACAAGCCTGCTGAATAAATGCGTAGTGGGACTTGTTCAGTACTCATGAGGTTAAGAACTCAATTCCACCTTTGTGTTTCCTCCAGCACTGCATGGGAAGCGCTTGGTTTGGTCAGGCAGCTCTGGGCCCATGGTGGGTGGGTTTGGATGGGGTCTGGCAGTTGGGATTTCAAAATGGCCCTCTGACAGCACCATCACCATCCCCTGTGGCCTTGGCCCAGTGGTGTTTCAGTGTGCCCAGCTCCCTGTGAGTCTTGGCTTGTGTGAAATGAGCTTGGGAAAGCAGTGTGGGGCTCGGAAATAACGAGCGTGGTCGCGGCTCCAGTGTGCAAGCCCCAGTGGAATGCGTGCAGACACACTCACACACGCGTGTGCCGGAGACAGCGTGGTAGGACTTTCCACTTGGAGTCAGGAGCCCTGCACTGGGATTCAGATTGCACCCTCCCATTCTGCGCCCTGGGTCAGGCCACATCTCCCATCTTAGCTCAGTTTCCCCTTGTGTGAAATGGAAGGTTTGCCACGAAACCCACTGCTTGGGGTCAGAAGACCCCGAAGTCCGTAGTTTAATTGCCTCTGTTTTCCGTCTTCGCTGTGTGAGAGGAAAGTCCTCTGTGTTCCCTGCTGGAACCCCAGGCTCAGGTTGCTGGCGTCCTAGGATCTCCCGGGCCCTCGCATTGAGCAGGTCTGGGAGGGCATCTGCGGGGCACAGACGGCGAGGCTCATCCGCATCCAGAGCGCCGCGGGTCACTGGCGCTCACTGGACGGCCCTGGCCACCCTCCCTCCGTCTGCAGGATCTGTTTCATTGGCTTCATCCATCTGTGTTTCTTGTCTTTTTAAAGACCTAAGATCACACGATAGGGTTGTTCTGTGCCACGTTCGCTTTGTACTGATTCTTTTGGTTCCTTTCTTTGTTAATGCACAAGACTGCTGTCCCTGCAGTGGCAGCCACTCTGGAGTCTGAGGACGACAGATCTCAGGCAGCACTGTCGGACTTTATTACCACCTTCTAATGAACTCGTTCCCATCCTGCGTGAAGCAGAGCGTTAAGTCAGAGACGGTTTGGGAGCCGTCATTGTCTGCCTCTGAGGGCGTAGACTGCCTGCTTTCTGACCCTGTTACCTAACAGTTCAGGGGGCTCTGCGTTATGTCCATTCTCCTTTCGCCGTACAGAGGTTCACATAAACTCCCTGGCCAGACCTCCTTTCTGTTCTAGAAAGGCCCACTTATCGGTTTGTTCCTGCGGTAGCTTAAAAATAGGATTCAGCTTTATCAGGAAAAGAATTTAAATAATGTATCAAGGAACAAATATAACAGTAAAAATATTTTTAAATGCCAAAATGTTTTCATAAAGATGCAGGATTACGTTACTCAATTATTTTTAAAGGGTTTTTAAAAAGCTGTGTTTCGGCTGCCATGGCTCATGTTTGTCGGCATCCGAATGAGCCCGTGGCTATGACTTCAGTCTGTTCGGTGGAAATGGCTCTGATGTCATAAACCGACTCAGCTTTGCTGACAGGAAAATCTACAGAAAAAAAGCTGTTTGAACCCATATGTTTGTTGCTCTCGATGGCAGGACGGTCCATTGAGCATATGCAGAAACAGCTTCTGGAAGGGAAGAAATTGGGAAGTTGTCCTAGAGGAAGGGACTGAGTCCGAGGAGGCAGAGTCTTTGCAGAAGAGAAGTGCTGGCTGCAGGAGGCCCAGAGGAGGCTGTTCCCCCCCGTCCTGTCAGTGTCACCGCTCAGAATCAAGGTGTCCAGGGGGCGCCTGGGTGGCACAGCGGTTGAGCGTCTGCCTTCGGCTCGGGACGTGATCCCGGAGTTCTGGGATCGAGCCCCGCGGGGCATGGGGCAGGGGGGGGCGCATCCTTGGGAACTCTGCTAGGTTTGCCCTTTGATCCTCTGTGACCTCGGACAACACAGGTTCCAACTTTGATCTCACCATGAATCTGCGAAGACAGTCTCAAGAGCCACCCTGGGCTCACCAGCTATAAAACAGGCAAACTGTACATTGCCTCTTAATGCAATTGCCTCTTTGGGGGGAATTTTCAGTTAGTAATTGAGAATGCATATGACAGAATTTTCTCACATTATCCTTATGGCCAGGTAAAATATAAGCATGAAAATAATTTAGAACGGAACGTTCCTGGCTGAGTGAACAACTGATTCTACTCAAAGAGGGTTGATGAATGCATCATCTCCACCCTGGTGAGAAGCTTCTCATCATGGGAGAAAGGCTGTCACTTGGCATGCTCAGAATTTCTATGAATGGTGTGAGTGAAGATGTGTCTGTCGTATTCTCGGGTGACCCAAGGCCACAGGACAAAACCATGATTCTAAAAGATCCCAGTGAACTAGAATGGAAATATGGAACGTGCTAGCTCAGAGAAGGGGAGACGGGGGGAAATGGTGGTCTTTCACTAACTGGGCTTAATATC
The DNA here is from genome assembly GCF_017311325.1 of Ursus maritimus. Classification (NCBI taxonomy): domain Eukaryota; kingdom Metazoa; phylum Chordata; class Mammalia; order Carnivora; family Ursidae; genus Ursus; species Ursus maritimus. Next base: position 4,524,637 of record NW_024425786.1, on the reverse strand, counting down.
AGCGACAGTTTAGAATATTTGTGGGTCGGGTGTAGGTAAGATAACGATGATTCACATACTCACAAGGCAGTTTAAATTGGGTGCCTGTAAGGAGCGAGCCAGGTCCTGTTCCAGGTGGGGGCGTGCGGCAGGGAGTAACAGACAAAACCCTGCCCTCTAGGATCAAGGTTGAGACGTGCGGCAGAGAGTAACAGACAAAACCCTGCCCTCTTGGATCAAGGTTGAGAGAGACAGATAATACACAAGAAACACAATACGTAAATTACATAATATGTTAGAAGGTGATAATGCTATAGCAGGAAGATAGGTCAAGGTAAGGGGGAAGGACTGCAATTTTAAGTAGGATGCTCAGGCCTTATTGAGAAAGTGCATTGGAACAAAGACGAGAGAAGAGTTATCCTTGCGGATATCAGGGAAGAGCCCTGTGGATGGTGGGAGCAGCCGGTTCAAAGGGACATAGTGGGTCCAGTGTGTTCAAGGAATAGCAAAGAGGCCGGTGTGTCCGGAACAGTGGTGGAAGGAATAAGTAGGAGCTCAGGTCAGAGAGGCACGTCTTCCCCTCCCTGTGGAGAAGCCGCAACTGGTCTTAATTTGTGACAGTTGGAGAGAACAGAACTGACAGCACGAAGACGATTTTGGCTTGGTGTAAGGAACAGTGAACAAGGCGGGCTGCTGGGGACTGAAGGACACAGCACTTTTATCCACCATCTCATCCTGAACACAGAGCAGCAAGGACCTACATCTTCCAGGGGGTTGGGGAGATGGGGGGGGTGTTATATAATTAAGATAAAAATAAGTTTTCCAGGCTGTTCAGAGAGTCAGTGTGGGAGTGGATTCCAGGCCAGCAGGTGGTGCTCCCATCCGGGCTGGGTGGAGTTCCTTTGATGACCTCTGGGCAGAGGGTGGCTCTCCCACTCCAGGCTCTGCCTGTGAGTAATGGTGTCATTTGGTGATGTTGGCTCTTCCTGAGGAGGAAACTTTTGACACTTACAGGCACAAGAAGTCTACTGATATTTAAATACGCATATAAGGGGCGCCTGGGTAGTGCAGTCGTTAAGCGTCTGCCTTCGGCTCAGGGCGTGATCCCGGCGATACGAGATCGAGTCCCACATCAGGCTCCTCCACTGGGAGCCTGCTTCTTCCTCTCCCACTTCCCTGCTGTGTTCCCTCTCTCGCTGGCTGTCTCTCTGTCACATAAATAAATAAATAAGCATATAAGACCTTTTTGAGATTTTTAATCATTTTTAAAGATTTTTATTTATTTGAGAGAGTGCTCGAGCATGAGTGGGGGAGAGGCAGAGGGAGAAGCAGATTCCCCACTGAGCAGGGAACCCGACTCGGGGCTCCATCCCAGGACCCCGAGATCATGACCTGAGTCAAAGGGAGACACTTAACCCACTGAGCCCCCCCAGGCGCAACGAGATTTTAATCGTTTTTAAGGAGACTCTAGTTTTGAAGGCTGAGGTGTGGGGAAATTTTTGTCCGTTTTTTGTGGTTCAAGTAATATGTTTAAGTAGTTTAGAAAGTTGGTTACTAGACTTACTACAAAAACAAGCCGTCTCCCCTCCCCACCCGTCTTTCCAGGCCTGGCTCCTGCCCCCCAACCTGGAGGCGGCACTCTGGTCTCTGAGCTCTTGCTTCGGACACTTCTCTGTATTCCTGAGCTGCGTGTTTACACTGTTCTCTGGTTTTTTCAGTTTTAGCAGCTACGTATTGACCCCCCACCGGTAAAGATAAGGGTGCCGTTCCCCAGCACGCACATGTTTGTCAGGCCACCCAGTGTGGTTATAATCCCCTTTCAGGTTAAGTGAATGTTCACTGAATAAATGCTCGGCTGAGCCAGATGGCGGACCATGACCACCTGACCAATCTATCTTCCTTCCTCCCTTCCCCTTCCCCCTTCCCTTCCCTTCTCTTCCCCTCCCCTACCCTACCCTGATTAATTGATTGATTGGTTGATTTTAGAAAGGGGGGGCAGAGGGAGAGAGAGAATCCCCACTAAGCAGGGAGCCCCCAACAAGAGGCTTTATCTTGCGACCCTGAGATCATGACCTGAGCCGAAATCAAGAGTCAGTCGCTTAACCAACTGAGCGTCCAGGTGCCCCGACCTGATCTTTCTTAAAACCGCTTTTTCCTCCACTGTGTTAGTAACTGTCCTTTGGTTTCTTTGATGAGCTTTCTACAAATCTGACACTGATTCATTTCTGGACTGTCAGGACTGAACGTTCCCCCTCAGTGCCATCGGGCTTGTTAGGTATTCTGTCACTCTCACCCATCCTGGTGGCATCCCCTGGAGCCCCCGTCGTCCTCCCCGCCCCCACTCCAGTCTAGCCCCCACTTTCTGGACTGCTGTACAGCTGGGGCCCCAGAACTTTCCTCCCCATCTTCCCAGGAATGCCTTTCTGTTCACTCAGGCGACACCTGGTTCCCAAGGAGCAGCCACAGGAGGCACTGTCAGGCCCTGAGACGCCTGCAGCGGCACCGCCCTGCCCTTGTGGGCTCCCTTTATCCCTTTCTGTGGAGAAAACCCATCTTCCAATAGCTTCGTTAAAGAAGATCCCTGGAAGGCAAATCTCTTTGTCCCTTTTTCCCCCCATTTTATTGTCTCTTAAAAGAAAAAATAATAACATAAGTACTTACATGTATACATATATTCAAAGAATTAGTAACGTCTGAGCCGCAACAGTAATCACAGACACGGGGGAGCTACAGCCTGACCCCGGGACAAGAATGGTGCCCACACCTTGCATCTGCCTTCGTGGCCTCCTCCTGCCCCATCTCCCTGCCAGAGGGAAACGCCGTCCAAAGGGAGTCATCCTTCTATTGGCTTTTAAATTTTGTCACAAACTAGATGTATGCTTAAGTAATCCACTGTTTGGTTTGTATTGTTTTTGAGCTTTATAAAAATGGTACATGCTATAGGTGGTCCTCTGGGACTTGTTTTCTGCCCACGCCTCCTACTGTTCGGACGTCTGTGTGTTTCACGAAGTCGTGACACAGTCACTCCGTTGCTGTACACCACAATTTATCCATTCTCCTGCGAGTGGGTGTGTAGTTTCCGGGTTTCCGTGGTTATGGCCGTTGCTGCTGTGAACGTCCTTGTGCTTGTCTCCTGGTGCGCACGTGTGTGTGAGAGTGTCCACAAGCACCTTGATCTAAAATTGATGGGTCGTGGGATATGCAAATGTTCAGCTGTAAGAGATGTTGCCACATTGCTTTCCAGAGGTGAAATGCGGACTTCGCGTAGCTCAGCCTGTCTTGATTGTATCTTTAGACTTAACTAAGTGAAAAGCGTGTATCTGCGTACTTTTTACAGTATGTGTATAGATAGATACGCACATGCTAGGAAGTGTGTCTAACTTAGTGTTTAGTTAGAGCTTTATATTTAATGTTAGAAATGGCTGCTTTTTTATCTGTTTTAGACCTAAAAAACAACAGTTTTATATAATCCAACCTACTAATTCTACGGGATATGAAGTTCCAGTTTGGAAGTCATTTTTCCTCTGAACTTGGAAGACCCCATTCCTGTGTCTTCTAGCTTCTGGGACTGGTATTGAGAAGACCCATTCCAGTTCCTGATTCTCGTGTGTGATGTACTTTTCCCCCTTTGGAAACCTGCAGGGTCTTCCTGTCTGGCCTGAGCAGCTGAGTGTGGGAGGCCTCGGGTGAGCTGCTCAGTGGAGTCAGGTGCGCGCAGTGACCCCCCCACCCGCCCCCCACCCCGCCCCGGCAGGCCGGGTGCCGCAGCCCTGGGGCATTTTCTCACATTCTCTCTTCCTAGCTCTCCTCTTTTGTCCACATTCCTTCCGTTTCACATATTGGACCCTCTGGACTCACCGTCTCACTTGCTAATTTTTTCCTCTCCATTTTGCATATTTTTGGTTTAGTCCTACTTGTTTGAGAGTTTCTTTTTCTAGGTTATTTTCCAGCTTTCCTACCAGTGCGAAAAATCCTGCCGGATTTTTTAATATCCAAGAACTTTCTTCTTCTCAAATCTGTTGATGTTTTTCGAATTCATGGGGAAGTACGAGGTAGGGCTTTGGTTCTTGCGCTGTGTACGTAGATGCCCTGTATTCAAGTCCTGTCTCCGACGCCTCCCAGCTGTGTGGCCTTGAGCAAGCCACGTGGCCTCTGTTCTTGGTGTTATCTGTGAAATGGAGACAGTAACAGGACCTGCCTCATTGTTAATGAAAAGATTAAATGTTATAATACATGTCGAAGACTTAGGAGAGTCCCCAACACTTAGTAAGCATTTGTTCATAAATGCTATTTTTAATGAGTAATGCAATATCTTTTCTTTTTCTGAGGATATTACTTAGACATTTCTTGCTGTTTTCTTTGGCATTTGTATCCTCTGCTTCTTTTTGATCTTTACTTGGTTTTAGACTTCTGTGTTGGAGCTTTTCCTCAAGTGTCTGGGAATCTCTGGCTGGCTGCTCTTGAGGCAGGGAGGCTCAGGGCACGTGCCCTGGGCTTGGCAGGGCTTGTCACTGATGGCCCTAACTCTGGGTGTTTGGATGGAGACTCCACCCCCCCACACACACACAAGGGCTAGTGTTGAAAGGCCTTTTCTACTTAGCAGGCGATATTTCTCTGGAGAGGAAACCCCCAGTCTCTCACCTGGCTGCCAGCCGTCTTATTGTCGAGGAGGTGGGAAGTCAGGAGATGACCATTGTGTGTCTCACTCACCTTTGTTTCTAGTACCTGCCCCCCACCCCCAGCTGGACCTGGCACGCCTTCCTTTGATTTCTTCAAAGAGCAAGCCTCTGTGACTTGTCTCCTTAGTGAGCTGGCGACTCCTGAGGTGCCTGGTCCCTCCGGTTCCTGAGCCAGCAGAAGCCTGGTTTCTTTCTCTGCTCAGTGACCACCTCCATTCCTTTCCAGATTCTAAGGCTTGGTTAGCACCTCTTATCGTGTTGCTGTTGTTATGCCTTGAGTGTCACTTTGGGAGGGAAGAGGATTTCAAGATAACAGTCCTGGGGCGCCTGGGTGGCGCAGTCGTTACGTGTCTGCCTTCGGCTCAGGGCGTGATCCTGGCGTTCTGGGATGGAGTCCCACATCGGGCTCCTCGGCTGGGAGCCTGCTTCTTCCTCTCCCTCTCCCCTGCTGTGTTCCCTCTCTCGCTGGCCGTCTCTCTGTCACATAAATAAATAAAATCTTTAAAAAAAAAAAAAAGATAACAGTCCTATTGGTTTAACCAAAAACCTAAATTTATTTATAATTGCACTGGAAGACTTTTACTTGTCCATAATCATTGAGATAGAGGACAAAAGAAAGTGGCCACAACTCCGTCAAGTGCAGCTTCTTCAGTTAAAAGACTGGGGCGGGGTTGTGGGGCAGGGGGAGGCTCCTGGGTGTCTCAGTCGGTTAACTGTCCGACTTGATTTTGGCTCAGGTCATGATCTCAGGGATGTGAGATCAAGTTGCATGTCAGGCTCTCCGTGCTCAGTGCAGAGTCTGCTTGAGATTTTCTCTCTCCCTCTGCCCCTCCTCTCTCTCTCTTTCTCTCTCAAACAAACAAAATCTTTAAAAGACTGTCGAGGTGGAGAGCAGACCTGGGGTCACCAGGGTTTGGGTGGACAGGAGGAGGGAGAGTGGAGGAGGCGGGTGTGGCTGTAAGCGGCAGCACACGGATCCCTGTGGTGGTGCAGATGTTCTGTGTGTTGACTGTGGTGCTGGATGCATGAACCCAAGCAGGCGATCAGATTACGTGCCACAAATGAAAAAATAAATAAAACTGAGGAAATCTGAGCAAGAAGATTGGATTGCATTGATGTCAGTATCCTGGTTATGATATTGTACTATAGTTTTTGCAAGATGTAGCCATTGGAAGAAATGTGATGCATTGGATCTCTTCTTATTTCTTACAACTGCATATGAATCTACAATTATCTCGATAAAATTTTCAGTTAAAAAAAAAAGGAGTTCATGGTTGCCAAAACCAGTAGGTTAATTCCACGACAACTTTTGTTTATTAAAAGTGCAGATTCTTGGAGCGCCTGGGTGGCTCAGTCAGTTAAGTGTCTGCCTTCAGGCCCAGGTCATGATCTCGGGGTCGTGGGGCTTCACGTTGGACTCTCTGCTCAGCCGGGAGTGTGCCTCTCCCTCTGCCCCTTCCCCCACTCGTGCTCGCATGTGCGAGCACACACGCTCTCTTTCAAATATATAAATAAATTTTTTTTTAAAAGTGCAGATTCTCAGGGCAGCTGAAGAGGAGTCTGTCAGGCTGCTACCTGGGAATGTGTATTTGAACAGGCTCCCGAGGAAATTCAGATGGCAGCTGGATTGGAACCACTGCAGTTCCTAGTTCCTAGTTTCCTGCTGCAGTGGTCTGCAAGTGAGAGTCAAACGCTATCTGTTCGACGGTGCTTATTTTTATGTAATGGTTAAAGAAAAAAGGGTTGACTTATGAATGGTTCATTGGGGGGTCCAGGAAGATGGTGATCCAGTGGGGTTGTCGTTTAGAGGTTGGAATAGATGCTTAAAAGGGGATCCCTCCAGCTACTTCCTCTAGTGTTTAGCTCCTTAAACCTTTGAATCTTACCAGTTGGTGATTTTTATTGAGGAGCTCAAAACCGGAGACACTAAGTAAATCATATTCGCTTGACAAGTTGTGTTACATTGTTATTACTGTTACCTGGTTGGTTGAAGATAGTTTGAAACCGTGGGATGTGTTCCCGGTGGAGTCCAGGTACTTCTAGTCCGGGCGGCAGAAACTGCCCGGGGTGATAGATTGACTCTTCCAGCTTCCAAGCAAGTCACAAAGGTCTGAGTTGGGAATCTGTAGCTGTTGTGTGTCCTGCTGGCCATTTTTCAGTAGTCTCACAGTTGTATGTAGAGGATTCATAACTGTCCTCGTCGTCTTTTTCTACGCTGGTGGCAGAGTTAAGTACGAGGGTCAGCCAACTGTGGCCTGCTGTCTAGTTTCCTTCAGCCCGTGGGCTAAGAATCGTTTTTATTACATCTTAAATGGTTTTTAAGAAATCAAAGAATAATTTGTGGGGCACCTGGGTGGCACAGCAGTTAAGCGTCTGCCTTCGGCTCAGGGCGTGATCCCGGCATTGAGCCCCACATCAGGCTCTTCCACTGTGAGCTTACTTCTTCCTCTCCCACTCCCCCTGCTTGTGTTCCCTCTCTCGCTGGCTCTCTCTCTGTCGAATAAATAAATAAAATCTTCAAAAAAAAAAAAAAAAAGAAATCAAAGAATAATTTGTGGCACATAAAAATGATACGAAACTCAAATTTCAACGTTCTCAAATAAAGTTTTGTTGGAACACAGCAGTGCTCATTCATTTACCTATTACCTGTGGCTCTTTGGTGCTTCCAGTAACAACACAGACTTCAGTAGTTTCAACCGGAGTGGCCCACAGAGCCTAGAATACTATCTGACCCTTGACAGAAAAAGTTTGGTGACCTGCTCTACTAAAAAATAAGGTGAAATGTGCAAGTATTTTCCATTGTAAACTTTTTATTTGAAAAAATGTGTTTTAATGACAGTTTAATAATAAAAGAACACAAGCCTGCGTACATTCAATTAGAAGTTGTTGGGAAAGCTCTGGCTCATTAATTTATCCCGCATTAGATTTATTTTATCTTTTTATCTTTTTCTTTATCTTTTTGATCTTCTGTGAGAATTCAGATCTGACTTTAATTCCCCAGCGTTGGGACTTCTCATATAAAAGTATATAGCCTTGAAAGTTTTTGAAAGTGAGTTGTTAAGTTGCAGCCAAACGCCTGGTTAGCACGTAGAGAAGAAAGCTGTCCGGTTCTGGAGCTGTGACCAGTCCATTTTCAAAAGGTTATTTCCTTGAAATGGAAGAACAGCAGAAGGCAGGCATCCAAACCACTCCCTAAAATATTAAAAGCCATGTCCTTGTGAACTCACAGTGACGTGATCACTCATCTCTGGGACAGTCCGCTTCACCAGCTGGCACTGGGCCTACCGTTCTGTGCGGCGGCTCCCGTGACCTTTCAGGCTTAGTCCTTTTCCATCGACCTGGGTCAGCACCAAAGGCTCTCGAGTCTCAGAAGTCACTGGCTCGCCGGAGTACTTGCTTATTTTGGCCTTGTTTAAAGATACAACAAAATGGTTGAAAAGTGGTGACGTGAGCAATATTTTTTAACTTCTAAAGGCTGTTCTCCCCACTGGTGAGTCCGTTGATCGTCAGGGGGGAGTTAATACAAATACCTATCATTTTAAAAGTTTTCTTTGGGAAAGGAAATAAAACCACATTTAACATCATTCTGGAAGTTTTATGCCAACGCAATTAGACAAATAATAAAAAAAGATGTAAATATTGAAAGGGCTATAATTTTCGGTGTAGGATATGATTGCCTGTCCTTAGAGAAGCAGCCGAAAACTCTGAGGACTAACAAGCTGAATGTGGCAGCCAGTTATGAAACCCACATACCTAAAACAGCGGTTTCTGCCGGTCCTGCATCAGCACCTTGCGGATTACAGCATAGCCTCTCCTGCCTGCTCTGCCCGCCTCCCTCCTTCCCCCAACACGGCAGCCAGAGTGAGCCTGCAAAATCTCAGGTCGGACCAGGTCGTCCTGCTTGAAGAGCTCGAAGGCAGGCATCTTTCATTGTCAGCAGCATCCTCACGGTGGCCTGAAGATGGGGTGACCGTTGCGCATCTTCCAGACCAGGACATTTGGGGGAATGTGGTGGTAAGGGAAATGTGGAGGAGGGAAAACGGATGCTTAAAATAATTAAAATTTTGTGGTTTTCTGAAATGTTTATCGACCGGGGCGTCTGGGTGGCTCAGTCAGTTAAGTATCTGCCTTTGGTTCAGGTCACGATCCGAAGGTCCTGGGATCGAGCCCCACGTCGAGCTCTCTGCTTGGCGAGGAGCCTGCTTCTCCCTCTCCCTCTGCCTGCTTGTGCGAGCACGCTGTCTCTCTCTCTCAAATAAATAAATAAAATATTTTTTAAAAAGCAAATAAATAGAGGCGCCTGGGTGGCTCAGTCAGTTAAGCATCTGCCTTCGGCTCAGGTCATGATCCCTGGATCCTGGGATTGAGCCCCACATCAGACTCCCCACTCAGCAAGGAATCTGCTTCTCCCCCTGCTTATGGGCTCACTCTCTCTTTCTCTCAGTCTGAAGTAAATAAAAATTTTTTAAAAATAATTAATTAATTAAAAATGTTTATTGACCACTGGTTTTCTTACATTGGAGAACCTATAAAATGGTTTATTCAAAAACTATTTCAAAAATATTTCCTTTAGGGGCGCCTGGGTGGCTCAGTCGTTAGGCGTCTGCCTTCGGCTCAGGGCGTGATCCCGGCATTCTGGGATCAAGCCCCACATCAGGCTCCTCCGCTGGGAGCCTGCTCCTTCCTCTCCCACTCCCCCTGCTTGTGTTCCCTCTCTCGCTGGCTGTCTCTCTCTGTCAAATAAATAAATAAAATCTTTTAAAAAAAATATTTCCTTTAAAACGTGTACCTATGCATATTAAAGCAAATTTTAAAAATTATATTGATTATGTGAACATTAAAAGTAGCAGAATCAGGGGTGCCGGGCTGGCTCAGTCGGTAGAGCATGCAACTCTTGATCTCGGGGTTGTGAGTTCAAGCCCCACGTTGGGCATAGAGCCTACAGAAAGAAAAGAGAGAAAGAGAAAGGAAGGAAGGAAGGAAGGAAGGAAGGAAGGAAGGAAGGAAGGAAGGAAAAAGGGGGGGAAAGGAAGGAGGGGGAAGGAAGGAGAATTATTTTTGGCATACATTCAGATACTTTTAATCAGTTTATCAGCTATATTTGTCTCTGATATTCTGTGTTCTGGTTATGCACAACCAACCACACCAAAACTTAGTGGCACGAATAATTTGATTTTCTCTCGTGGTCCTCTGGGTTGACCAGACTCAGCTGGATGGTTCTGCTGGGGGTCTCCTTATGCAGGTGTATTCCAATGGTAGCTGGGTCGTGTTGAATATGGCATCTGCACTCTGTGCCTCCCATGTGGCTTTCCCCACCCCACCCCCGGCTGGCTTGGCCTTCCTCGGAACATAGTGGTCGCAGGGGATATGGATTGTTCTGTTAGCTGGCTTCCCCAGAAAGCACCTCCAGAAGCCTAGAAGAAAGCTGTAAGGAGGGGCCCCTGGGTGGCGCAGTCCTTAAAGCGTCTGCCTTCGGCTCAGGGCGAGATCCCGGCATACCGGGATCGAGTTCCACGTCGGGCTCCTTCGCTATGAGCCTGCTTCTTCCTCTCCCACTCCCCCTGCTGTGTTCCCTCTCTTGCTGGCTGTCTCTCTGTCACATAAATAAATAAAATCTTTAAAAAAAAAAAAAAAAAGAAAGAAAGCTGTAAGGTTTCCTGTGACCTAGCTCTGAAGACTGCACGGGTCACACCCACTGCAATCTGTTGGACAGGAGCAAGTCACCAGTCCTGCGCAGAGTCAAGGAGAGGGCTCTCTGCAAGGGTCAGAAGCCAGCAAGCAGGGCTCACGGCAGGGGGCCTTCTCTGGATCCTCGCCCCGCACTGTGGCACTGCTGTTTTCCCAGACCATGTACCTTCACTGTGGTTGTTTTTCTTCTGTAACATGGCCTACCATCTTTCTTTTTTTTTTTTTAAGATTTTATTTATTTATTTGAGAGAGAGAGCACAAGTGAGGCAAGGGGCAGAGGGAAAGTCAGGCTCTCCCCCGAGCAGGGAGCCTGATGCAGGACTCGATCCCGGGACTCTGGGACCATGACCCAAGCCAAAGGCAGGCGCTCAACCAACAAGCCACCTAGGCACCCCCATTGTCTACCATCCTAATACATTTGTATTCAGTAAGTTTGAAATTTTTAACATATTTGATTCTTTTCTGTATACTATAGTATTCTTAATTGAGAAAATACTCTCAATTCTAAATTTCATCTTTGTGGAACATACACTTTGGCCCAAGTATTTTCATAGGGTATTGTCTTTTTGCCTCCATTCAGAATATTTTTGACACATTTTTTTTATAAATTGTCTGTATTTATGATCTTTTGAATGCTTCATCAGATTTACATCCCAGCCACAAAACTGCAGGCAGGCCTTTTCAATTTCATTCCATTCCAAGATAGAATATAAATTTAACTAAAGATCACAGTTCCACAAAAAAAAAACATTTTTTTTTAAAGATTTTATTTATTTATTTGACAGAGATAGAAACAGCCAGCGAGAGAGGGAACACAACCATGGGGAGTGGGAGAAGAAGAAGCAGGCTCCCAGCGGAGGAGCCTGATGCGGGGCTCAATCCCAGAACGCCGGGATCACGCCCTGAGCCGAAGGCAGACGCTTAATGACTGAGCCACCCAGGCGCCCCTCCACCAAAAAATTCTTACCAAAAATTGAGATATTCCCAAATACTACTATGGAATTTCAAAGTGAAATAAACTGTTTGAGCTCTTATTTTATTTGTTGTTTGTCCTTCCTCAAGAGCTCAATTTCAGAGTTACACACTTTATATACAGTGATTGAAATTTCTTAAATATTTTAAAAGCTACAAGGTTTATTGTGCCATTTTTAAAAGGAGTTCTTTAAAGGCTCAGACATTCGTGACACTGACATGATGCAGATTTTTTTCTACTTTGGGGTGCCTGGGTGGCTCAGTCTAAGCATCTAACTCTTGATCTCAGCTCAGGTCTTGATCTCAGGGTCATGAGTTCAAGTCCCACACTGGGCTCTATGCCCAGCATGGAGCCTACTTTTTAAAAAAAGAAAAAGAATCAGCTTCACAAAAAATTATTATTTTTCTGAATACACAAAAATATTTGTACATTTTGACAAGTTAATTTTCCCTAGGTGGAATATCACAGCTTGTTTTGACACAGTTATGCACCTGTGTGCACTGTAACTAATTCTAGAGCTATTTCTGCTCTATAGGTTTCTTACTTTATTTTTTTTTTAAGATTTTTTTTTATTTATTTACACAGAGAGAGACAGCCAGTAAGAGAGAGGGAACACAAGCAGGGGGAGTGGGAGAGGAAGAAGCAGACTCCCATCAGAAGAGCCTGATGTGGGGCTCGATCCCAGGACTCCGGGATCACGCCCTGAGCCGAAGGCAGACGCTTAACGACTGAGCCACCCAGGTGCCCCAGGTTTCTTACTTTAAAGACCCTTTTACCATAACACGTATCTTTACCAAAATTGGCATTTGAGTATTACCATGGTGGAAACTTTTTGGCTTGAGTTTACAGTAACATTTTCTTCTAGGGTTCCCACCTAATTCCAGCATGGAGGATGGGGGCAGCATGCAACCAGCAAGAAGTCAACTCAGTTCTAGGGGCACTTGGGTGGCTCAGTCGGTTGAGCATCTGACTCTTGATTTCAGCTCAGGCCTTGATCTCAGGGTCAAGAGTTAAAGCCCCACGTTGGGCTCCACACGGGGTGTGGAACCTACTTAAAAAAAAAAAAATTCAATTCAGTTCTGACACCATCTACCTGGAGACAGCATCTGATTCCACAGGTTAAGCGTTCAGTCCTACATAACTGCAGCCACCCTGCCCCGCAGATGCCAGTCACAGGGTTTCTGACTGAGGGCTGTAGATCCCAACACCCTCCTCCTTAGCTTCTCGTAATTCACTGGAGGGGCTTGCAGAACTCAGGGAAGGCATGTTTATGAATCAGCAGCCAGGTGGCAGTATGCAGAGCAGAGTCTGGGGAGCGGGTACAGGACTTGAGTGCCCTCTCCAGACACCCTGCTCTCCCTGCACCACCGCGGTGCCCACCAGCCCTGAAGCTCTCCGAACCCGGTCCTTCTGGATTTTTATGAAGGCTTCATCGCCCTGCATCACCGCCGTGCCCACCAGCCCTGAAGCTCTCCGAACCCGGTCCTTCTGGATTTTTATGGAGGCTTCATCGCATAGTCAGATTGACTAAGTCATTGGCCATTGGCTGTTTTCAACCTCTGGCTCCTCTTCCTTCCCTGGAGGCTGGGGCTAGAACTGGAACTTTCCAGCCATCTAATCATTTGGTTGTTGCTCCTGGCATCCAGCCCCCGGCCCTGGGGTGGAGGAGACTAAAAGCCACCTTCATTAACATAACAGAAGACACATTTATCACCCTTATCACCAGAAATTTCATGGGTTTTAGGAGCTGTGAGCCAGAAACCCTGTGTATGAAGACCAAATACAAATACGGAATACGGATTTGGTCACCTGAATGACCAAATATATATTTCTTATAAATCACAATATTGCACTTTATAATTCATATCAAGCCATTACTAAGATTACCTGATTTTCTGTTTGAAGCATCAGGTTAGCACGGACATAAAATTGGCATCGTTAGCAGCTGTGAGGTTCTTTTGCTAATAGAACGAACATATAAATAGCTATTGCTTTATTTTTCATGTGTGCAGTACAAACCTTAGAATGATGAAAATGAGTGAAACGAACAGAGAGGAACGACCATCTGATGCACAGTTACCTGTAAATCCCTGCTGCTACACGTCACTTCAGGCGTGGTCTTTAAAGAAGAGCAGCTCACTTTAAAGACTTGATTTTCATGGGGTCTGCATTAGTGCTATGGATGAATGATCGGCACTGAAAAACATTTCATACAAGTTACAGATTCATCAGCTTTCTGAGAAAATGGAAATTGAGTGCTTATTTTCGTTGTTTTTTAAACATACACTATGTTTAATTTTATTGCTGCCTGAAGAATTTATCAAAAAAGGAAGTATTACCCAAAAAAACAAACGCCCTACAGATTTACATCACGAGTTGCAGATTTGGCCCACTGCCAGTTTCTATGTGACTTACAAACTAATGCTTTTTATGTTTTTTTAATGGTAAAAAAAAAATCGAAAGGGGGGCGCCTGTGTGGCTCAGTGGGTTAAGCGTCCAACTCTTCATTTCAGCTCAGGTCTTGATCTCAGGGTCATGAGTTCAAGACCCCCATTGAGCTCCACGCTGGAGCTTTTTTTGTTTGTTTGTTTTAAAGAAGAAGAACAAAAAGAAAAGTAATATTTTGAGACATGAATGTATGAAATTCAGATTTTAGTATGAATAAAGAGTTTTACTGGAACTAGAACATAGCCAGGGTCAGTCCCTTGCTGGGTAGTTAGTCTGCTTTCCCTTCCAACAGCAGAGTTGAATTGCAACAGAGACCATAGGACCCACCACACCCAAAATAGTTACTGTGACCTTCACGGAAAGTATGCCACCTCCTGATGATATCGTTCAGTAGAAGAAAAACACTGGCAAGAGCGTTGGACCGCTCTCTACTACCTTCTGCAGGACTGGCCCGCCTCTGTTCCCACCCATGTTCATATGCACCTGCAGGTTCCCGTGCACATGGCTGCCCACGGCTTCATGTATGTCACGGGCCAAGGCCCGGGCCACCTGCCTGCTGTTGCAGACGGGCAGCAGCATCTCCTTCTCACACCAGCTGGGCTGGGAGGAGGTGACTGCCCGGCCACCACACCAGCAAGCGTCTGGGGTGGTCTGAGGGTGGAAGGGTGCTCAAATTTCGCCTGGGAAGAGAAGAGAGAAGCAGTGGCCCCCACACACCGCTAGCCGGGATGGTGTCGGAGGCTAGAGGGACCGAGCGAAGGCCTACGCACCAACCCCAGTCTGGCTTGTTAGTTTAAGGCAACTATTGACGATGATGGTGGTACTTGGTTTAAAAATGAAAATCTGGGGTAATTGCTAAACCCGCCGAAACAGCAGGGTTCAACTCGAAATCTCCTGGATAACCCCCTGCCCCGCACCCCCCCGCCATAACGTCATAGCGCACAACCACCCACAGTCTCCTCGTCAGCCTTGTGCGCCCTCTGCTCCAGCCCTACTCCCTGGTTTCCCACTCACGTCTTTGTTCGCGTGTCCCCTTCTCAGGGAGAAAAACACATGCTCCCATGCTGCTTTTGGAGCGATAGAAATGTTCGGTGTCGTGATTGTGGAGGTTGGTTTCCCGAGTCCACGTGTCTGTCAGGACTCATCGAAATGTGCACGTTAGGTGGGCGCAGTTTGCATTATTATATGTAAATTCAGCCTGAATACGGTTTTTTAAAATGGGCTGCAGGGAACTGAATAAAAATGTGTATGTGGTCATGTTTTTATATGTGGGATTAAGATATATGCTCATTTGAAAAATCTTATGATAAGAAAATAATAAACATTGATTTTCCAAGTATGGAGCATTTTATATCAGTCAGCAAATTTTAGCTTCACATTTCTTGAGAGAATATAGTGTTCGTTTCTCATAGCTTAATCCTCAAATTAATTTTAGAAGGTGAAACAATTTTTCAATCTTCCATTCATTCATAATTGATTTTGTTTGCACTTTTTTTTTTTTTTTTAAGATTTTATTTATTTATTTGACAGAGAGCGAGAGCATAAGCAGGGGAGTGGCAGGCAGAGGGAGAGGGAGAAGCAGACTTCCGCTGAGCAAGGAGCCCAGCACAGGGCTCCGTGCCAGGACCCTGGGATCATGACCTGAGCCAAAGGCAGCCGCTTAACCATCTGAGCCACGCAGGCGCCCGGCACCTGGCACTTATCTTTGAAGTTATGTTTATGTATAAAGAGTTTTAAGGTAGTTTTGTGACGTGAGAGTGTTTAGAATCAAACATTAAAATGTTTAATTCATGTGGCTCGTGTCTAGGTGGTTTCTGCATTCAGGGGTTAAATCTGGAGGTGATCTATTTAGAGCCATGAAGTCGGTCCTGTCTGGGCTCTAAAAATCAAATTACATGGGCCTTTTTTCTTTTCCTAACGCTTGTCTTGTTTGCCTGCCGACGTGACTGGTGTTGTGACCCCAGCAGTCAGTGACGCTCTGCTGCTGTTTGGTGTGAACTGTGACATTCATGCTCCGTGGGCTTCGTGGGGGAGTCCTGCCCACATCCAGTGAACCGCCGGCTGCCAGAGTGTAGATGGTCTTTCATTCCACAAATACCACCCCTGCTGCTGACTGCTTGTTTTTCTGCCCCAGGGGACCATCAGTGTTGGCATCGATGCCACTGACCTTTTTGATCGCTACGAAGAGGAGTACGAAGATGTGTCCGGAAGTGGCTTTCCGCAGATTGAAATCAACAAGATGCACATATCCCAGTCCATTGAGGTAAAGCCCGGACGCCCCCCCACCCCGCGTGCGGTGAGCTCGGGTTAACGAGGCGCAGCGCACCGAGCAGCTGTGGTTTTTCTCATCTTTATTTATGAAAGGATGCAGTTAGCCACTTAAAAAAAAAAGAGTTCCAGGCCCAACCTTGTTTGTTACTGCTTTGCTGACTTGTTCGCAGCATGAGTGCCAGGGGGCACTTAGCTTCCAAGGTCACAGGGCTCCCCCAGCAGAAGTGCAAGTGGTGTGGGAGAAGCAGAGGTCAAGGTCAGGAAGGTCTAGGGTGAGAAAGCAGACCTCCACTGGTGATTCCAAGAACCAGTCTTAGTTTTAAGGCACACTCTGTCATGTGCAGAAAGCACAATATTCAGCTGACCCCAGGGTCACTAAAATGTCATCTTTCTGCCCACAGTTTGAAGGTAGCACTGGCGGGCAGGTCTGCTGAGGCTTACAGTAGGTCTCTACCTCCTCAACTCCGTTTATTCTCAAGTGCGTCCACCCAGATGAAGTCCTAACTCTGGGAAACTTGCCCATCTGGCGGAGCTTCCAGGGTTGGCTAGTAGGGCCACGGATTCAGTCCCTTCCCCAGTGCTGGTGGCAAACACGGACTAGAGAGTCCCAGACATCCCACAGTGGGAGGGAAGGCACATAATGAAGTCTCTGTGCCATCAGATGCTATCAGTACGCTAAGAACCAGCATTTAGCCCTGTCTTTCCCCTGGTTTTTTGAAATTTGCCCAGCAAAGCTTTTGCAAAACATTACCTTGGTGGCCGCATGCCGTTCAGATGGCAAAGTGGGAGAGAAGTGAACCAGTTGAGGTCATCGTGCATCCCTAGCCCCTGGAGTCGTGATCACCTGCACCTTTGGCCGTGCACTGGAAGTGTATTCATTAGGCTGCTGTCCTTGTGCTCCCTAGTGCTTTGACTCATTCCTTACCAGCAAATATCATTTCCTAGGCACCCTTGACAACTACAGACACAGCCATCCTCTCCGGAAGCCTCTCAACCCAGAATGGGAATGGAGGGGGTTCCATTAACTTCGCGCTTAGACGAGTCACTTCCGCAAAGGGATGGGGAGAGGTAAGAATGCTGACGGGCAGAGTCATGTTATCCACTGCAAAGCTTCATTTCTGAACATTTACACTCTAAAAGCCAACCCCCAAAAAGACCTAGGTTGGCCACATCATTGTACAACAGGGTACCAGATGTCAAACTCGCATGAGGTGACTGTCCCCAAGAGAAAAACATGTCTCATAGCAGAGACAGAATCCCCCGTCTGCTGGACAGCTCAGAGGTACACTGGAGCAGCTTAGAGAAACGCAACCGCGAGAAACTCCGCATCTTTGTTCCCCTTCAGCCGAAACCTGTAGGCTCCTCCCTTTTCCTGCCCAGCTCGGGAGGCAGGCACATGTCAGTGCTCTGGTCCGCTGATCGGCGGCCATCGAACAGCCAGCTCTGCTGAGCAAATTGAACTGCGTCAAGTTAACATTGAAGAGTTGCCTCGAAAGTCACCCAGACTAGTAAATGAGGCAGCCAGAACTGGCTGGACTTCCAAGGCTGAGTGTAGGACTGCTGATGGTTACTCCAGACCCCCGAGGACCATCTCCAGTCACCTGCGAGAGCCATGGGCGATGAAGCAGAGCAGAACGAGAACGTGAAGTCGGCGCTGCGGCGGCGGGGGGGGCTCAGCAGGCGGCTCTGCAGATGGCCGGGCACAGGAAGCCGGTCTCCCCTTCTGACCTGAGCAAGCGAGACCATCGGAGGCCAGCAGTGTTTTCTTTGGAGGGGCTCCTTTCTGAAACATGCCTCCTTGAAAACAGCCTCCTTTGGATATGTGGGAACAGTCCTCCATTTGGTGCAGGTTAGGATGAGGTCTTAAGAATCTTTAAGGGGCGCCCGGGTGGCTCAGTCGGTTAAGCGTCTGACTCTTGATCTCAGCTCTGGTCTTGATCTCAGGGTCCGTGAGTTCAAGCCTCATGTTGGGCTCCAGAATCTTCCAGCCCCTACTTTCAGAGCCCTGGCAAGGGCCAGTGGCTTTGAATTAAAAGAAGGAATTATAGCCAGAGGTGCTTCCCTGAGACACGGGTTGCTTCTGTGAGAGTAAACACCACTAACACTCTCTTTTTCTCTTTTGAACAGTTAGAATTTGGAGCCGGGGATCTGCAGGGACCTTTATTTGGTCTGAAGCTGTTCCGTAATCTCACCCCAAGATGGTAAATATAGAGAAATCCTCTTTGATGGTCTTTGTGGATTTAGCAGACTAGAACTTGTGTATTCTTTTTGTCAAGGTCACCTGGAGTTACCATTTCTGTCCTACAAGGTCACCAGGGGCAGACCCTGCGGCGCTGGCAGAGAGCCGAGGCAGGGTGCATGTGGCGCAGACTCTGGACTGGTGGGTGTGGGGAGGGGTCGTCTGCTGCCTGTCGCTGCCCTGGGCCCGGCTTCTGATCTGTGGTGCACAGTCTCCTCCTTTGTGGGGCTGAGGCTCCTGCCTGCTCACCGGGGGCTGTGAGAGCCAGGAGAGACTGGAGAGAAAGCACCTTCACAGGCAAGCTGGTTAGTGGCCTAAAATATTGATGAACTTGTGGATCCTTTCTTTGTCCCCGAGAATGTGTTTCAAGTTCTGGAAAGGGTCTGTATTGAACCAGGAGGCACTTGAGAGACTCCCTGGTCGTCAGCAAGATGCACAGACACTGGAGAGTTATATTTAACCTCTTGCTGATCTCTCCTCTCTCTCTCAAATCGGTCTCTCTCTAGGACATGCTGGATAAAAAGACTAAGTCTTCTTTAATTAAACAAGAATCTCAGTCCTTATATTTTGATTCTTTTCAGTGCCACTGTCTTGAAATTCTAGGGTGACTTTGGCCTCTCCCCTCCCCGCTTGCCTCCCCTGAACCCACTGTGGCTGAAGCAGAAAATCGCATCTGGCACCCCATGTGACTTGAGAGAAATGAGGGAACATTTGGGTTGGGGGCCCTGTGGAGAGGAGTAAATTCTTAATTCACGGAGCGCTGCTGGAGGTTTGCAAGAGCAAGACGATCAGAGCCCTCATATTTGTTATTATTTAGTGGCAAAGTGATAGCTCTAGAGCTTAGGAAAGAGAAAAAGAAGCCAGCCTTCGGCAGTCTGGGGAATGTTGGGCTGTTGGCTCACCTTTTAACGCTTTGGGTAAAGTGGTGTGAATTCCTTTGCCTTTGAAATGAAATACCCCTTTTTAACCAGAAGATGGGGCTGACTCCCTTGGAAACAAACTTCAGATGCCTTTCCCGGCAAGCGGTTTACCGTACTAGCTTTCCAAGCTCTCGACCGTGGGTGGACACCAGAATCACAGGCGGTCCTGGAAGAATCTACTGATGCCCGGAGCCCTGCCTGGAAACTCTGACTTAATTGGTCGGGGTGGTCTCTGGGTCAGGGGTCCTCCCACGTGGCTGCACATTAGAATCACCTGGCAAGCTTTTAACCCTCCAAGCCGGTATGGGACGGCAGGGCGCGGGATCAGCGGGGTGATTCCAGTGTGCAGCCTTTGCCCCACCCCGAGGTGATTCTGACCTGTAGTAGGGTTGGACCTGGTGGTTTTCGGTAGAATGGGAGGTGGTGGGCCACGCACATCAGCAGGGAGGGTTACTGGGAACATTGCAGCAAGGCACCCTCTCGTTCCCTCTCAAGGAGAGAGGCTCAGTGTCCTGTCTTCCTGGTGGGGCGCCGGCTCGGGGATTCATGGAAGGCAGAGTGAGCTGGGTCTTAGCCTGACAGAGAAAAAAGGGCCAAGAACAGCTGAGAACCGGGTGTCATCCAGGACCCCTTTCTGTGTGTCCCCCCAGCTTTGTGACGACAAACTGTGCTCTGCAGTTTTCATCCCGTGGAATCCGGCCTGGCCTCACCACTGTCCTAGCCCGGAACCTGGACAAGAACACGGTGGGCTACCTGCAGTGGCGGTGGGGTATCCAGTCGGCCATGAACACGAGCATCGTCCGGGACACCAAAACCAGCCACTTCACTGTGGCCCTGCAGGTGAGGACAGAGCTGCTCCCTCGTGTGCCCGAGGGGCCGGTTTTGTGCACGCACACTCAGGGGCGTTGAGTGTGCACGCACACCAGCGTAGCTGTGTTCCCGTCGTCCTAAAGCAGAGCGCCCCGTTCACGTCTAGCAGAGGCCCACAGGATCAGGGTGCGAGAGAGCCCAGGCTGGTAAGCGACCCCAGAGCAGAGTCGTGCGCTCAGGTGCCGCTGCGGTGGGCAGGGACACGGCACGAGGGACCCCCCACCTCAAAAGGCAGCTGCCCTCAGCACCCGCACCTGCCGCTGTGTAAGAATCAGGCTCCCGACCACAGAATGTTTGTTTTCATGAGAAGTCAGGAAACTGGGTTTTTATGTGAACTCCTCCAGTTTTTAAATATTTTAAATATTGGCCACTAGTAATCTTCAACACAGGCCCCTGCCAGAGAGGCCTGCCCACGATGGGCACTCAGCAGCCAGCGGGACGCAGTGCCCGCCCTCCCATGGCGTCTCGGCCACTAGTGTGCTTTCCCTTCTCCCCGTCTCCCCAGCTTGGAATCCCTCACTCCTTTGCGCTGATCAGCTATCAGCACAAATTCCAGGATGATGACCAGACCCGCGTGAAAGGATCCCTGAAGTAAGTCCTGGCCTGGCTGCTCGGAAGCAGGCCTGCGGCACGTTGTGGAGGGGGTTCCGAAGGCGGAGCTGGTGGGTGTGAGGTGCCCGCTCGTGTCTGTGACGTCTCCCGGGTGCTCCTGTTGAAGGCTGCGGAGTTGACCGCTCCGCCGTCCCCGCCCTGAGGGACTCGAGGCTGACGGAAGGACCGCACCGCTCGTGTGCTGACTTCGTTCTGCTCGCTGACCAAGGGTGTCCGTCGTGATCCACTCCTGGGGCGGGGGCAGGGGCAACCTCTGTGCTGAGTGACAGTTGCTCGTGGGGACCGGAGGAGACGGAGAGCCCAGGGGCCCCACTTGCTCAGGCCTCACGCTCCCTGCAGGGCGGGCTTCTTCGGGACGGTGGTGGAGTACGGAGCCGAGCGCAAAATCTCCAGGCACAGCGTCTTAGGCGCAGCTGTCAGCGTTGGAGTCCCTCAGGGCGTTTCTCTCAAAGTCAAGTAAGTGGAACTGGATCTTTCTGGCCAAGGAGTGTCTGGCAACCTGTAACTCACTCGGGCTTCACCCCGTTAAGGATGAAATAGGCCGGGCTTTGTAGCTTTGTTCTTAAAGATCTGGTTGCCTCTGTCTTGGCGTGTAAGCCATTGCCAAGGAGTCCGGAGGCCCAGTGTTCCCTGAGGGTCTGAGTCTGTGCGGTCGGGGAGCTTCTACAAGCCGGGTGCACCTCTCCCTTCCCCCGGGTGCTCCCGGTGCCAGCCCCACACGCCCACTCGTCGACACTGCTGTTCACACACGTGACACGTACAGGGCCGCCATCAGCCTGTACAGCGTCTGTTCATCCCTCCGTCCCAGAGCCTTCTCCCCTGCTCCGGCGGCGTGCCTTCCTGCCTTCCAGCCTCTCCGTGCCGCCTCTCTTACCTCACTGGCTGATCGCTTGTGTGTGGCATCGCGTGGGACCCGGTCCTTGTCTGTGTGGACTCCCTCCCCCGGTGGCCCCATCCGGCCTGCTGGCTTGAAAAGTACCTTCCTGCACTGACAATGCTCACGTTTATAGCTCCGGCCTGGCCTGCCTGCCAGACCTCCAGCCCCTCTCCCACTTCCTCTTACAAACCACTGCTTGGATCTCCACCGGCGTCTCAAACGTCCCATCGCAGCTCCTGATGCTTCCAAACCCACTCTGCCCAGAGCCTCCCTGTGCCGGTCAGGAGAGCCCCAGCCTTCCAGCTGTTCTGTGCAAAACCTTGGAGCTGGCCTTGGTCACTCTTCTTCCCACACACCAAAGTTAATGCATCTCAAAACCATCCCAGCTGTCCTCAGAAAGCATCTCCTGAACATGACCGTTCCTCACCCCCTCTGCTCCCACTGTCTGGTTCTGAATTACGGCAGTATCCTTCTGACCCTTCTCCTTCACCGCCTCGTGAGCCTGCTCTCCACACGGGCAGAACGTTTGAACATAAGTCAGTGTTTGTCGCTCTCTGCTTAAGCCCTCAGTGACTCCCTCAATCCTGGGCAAAAGCCAGAGTTCTTCAGGACCCTCTGTGATCAGAACCTCACTTCCTGCTGACCCCTCCTCTCCCATCTGCCCCTTCTTACTCCACTCCAGCCACCCTGGCCTCCACGCTGCTCCAGACAACAGCGAGCCCACTCCTAGGACCAGACTATGTGCTTGCTTTATCTCAGTCCCCAGATGCCAGCATGGCTGGTTCCTTCGATTCCCTCAGGTGTCTGCTCAGATGTCACCTAATTGCCAAAACCATCCCTCGTCACCCGGTAAGAGCATACCCCTCACTTTGCCCCAAGCAAACTCTTTCTGTTTCCCCTGTTTATCCTCCACGACACCATCTCCCTCTGATCATCCGTCCACTTCCCTGGCCCTCATCAGAAGTTCTTTAACTGTGTTCATTGTATTCCGTACTGTATTCTTGGAGCCTAGAACCCAGCCTGGCACTTGAGAGAGCTCTGCGAGAGACAGAAGGAGGGAGGGAGAGATACAGAGACAGGAAGGAAGCAGATCACACATCACGGTTTGGAGATGAGAGCCAAAACAGGTCACCAGGACCAGAGCTGCATTGGGCCGCTCTCCTCTCAGTGATCTGAGGACCCCTGAGATTTAGTAAAGGACACACAGATAGCCGACAGATTTTCTGCATTCTAACCCCTTTTATTCCCAAATTGGGGCCACTAACGAGACACGGTTTTCTGATTCCATTTCTGTTGTGAAACACTTCTCCCGTGCAGATATTGCAGGACATAATCTGAATTGAATTCTCATCCCAAGAATGCCACTCTCCCTCCTCGGAAAGAAACATGTTCACTTCAACCAAGGTTCCCGTGTCAGCAGGCTGAATTGTCCAGATCGTATTGCTGTATAAACTGAAGTTTTCCGGAAGGCCCCAGAGTTCAGCATAACAGAGGATCTTACTTTGCTAACTTTTCTCTTGTAGTCTGTTTACTTGGTGAATCACAGTAATTTTTGAATGTTAAACCAACCTTACATTCCTGAGAAAAATTCCACTTGATCATAACATATAATACTTTTTATATATTGCTTGATTTCATTTGCTAATATCTTACTTTTGTATCTGTGTTTATAAGGGATGTGGATTGTAACTTTCTTTTTTAATTATGTATTTGTCAGATTTTGGAATGAGTTATGGCAGCCTGATAAAATGAGTTAGAAAGTGGTCCCTTCTTCCTCTGTTTTCTGAAAGGATTTGTATGAGAATAGTTTGTTCTTTTTTGAGAGAGAGTGCACACACAAGCAGGGCAGGAGCAAAGGGAGGGGGAGAGAATCTCCAGCAGATTCCCTGCTGAGCGCAGAGCCCAACATGGGACTCCATCTCATGACCCTGAGATCATGACCTGAGCCGAAATCAAGAGTCAGATGCCCAACCAACTGATCCACCCAGGTGCCCCTGTAGGAGGATTTTTGATAATGGATTCTTTGAAAAAATACAGGGCTTTTCTAGTTTTCTCTTTCATCTTGTGTCAGCTTTGTTACTTTGTGTTTTTCAAGGAATATGTCCATTTCGACTGTTGGATTTGTTAACATGAAGTTGCTCATAATATGCCCTTACCTTTTTAATGTCCATAATTCTCTGTAGATGGTCTCTGTCTTCATTCCTCATGTTGGTCATTTGTGTTCATTCTTCCTTTTTCATAACCAGTCTCGATGGGACACTTAGCCTTTCAGAGAAACAGCTTTGGCTTTGTTATGTTCTTTGTTTGTCTGTTTTCTGTTTCATTGATTTCTGATTTTTTTTTCTTTCTACATACTTTGATTTCACATTGCTCTTTTCTAGATTTTTAAAGCCCAGCTTGAGGTTATTAATTTGAAACCTTTCTTTTATATTATAAACACTTAAGGCTTTAAACACTGTTTTACCCCATCCCACAGATTTGGATATTTTGTTACATCATTATAATTCAATTCAGACTGCTTTCTAATTTCACTTTTGGAAATGTATTGCTTAATTTCTAAATATTTGGGTTTTTCTCTATATTTGATTAATGATTTCAATTTAATTTCATTTTGGTCAGGGAACATATGCTGTATGATTCCAGTCTTTTATATTGAGACTTTTTTACAGCCCACCATGTAATCGACCCGAGTGATCATGTGCACTTGAAAATGTATTCTGCAGTTGTTGGCTGTAGTGTTCTATAAATACCAACAGGTCAAGGTGGTTGACGACATTCATCAGAAACCAGAAGTTCTGTACTTTACTGATTTGGGCCAGATTTCTGTCAGTTGCTGAGAAAGTAGTGTTAAAATATCCACCTATGAGTGTAGAATTCTCTGTTTCTTCCTTTGTCAATTTTGGCTTCGTAAATTTCATCTCTAGCAGCTTTCCTTGACTTGAAGTCTGCTTTATCTGATACTCGTATAGCTGCTGCAGCCTTCTTATGCTTACTGTTTCTATGGTTTATCCTTTTCTGTCTGTTTATATTTAATTTGTCTCTGTGTTCATATACACAGGGTGTCTTATAGCCAGCATATATGCATTCATACAGTTTCTTGCTTTTTAATTGGAGTGTTTAGTCCATTAATATTTAATGTAATTATTGGGATGGCTGGATTTAGGCCTGTTATTTATGATTTGTCTTCTGTCTTCTCTTACTGAATATTTTTAGCATTCCATTTTGACTTACCTGTTGACTTTTTAGCTATACCTCTTTGCATTGGGGTTTTTTTTCTTAGTGGTTGCTCTAGAGATTATGTATTATTAACCTTTTATCATCTGATTAGACTTCATATTGTATTACTTCATGTAAAATGAAAGAACCTTGAAAACTTCTAGGACCATTTCCCCTCCCATGTTCTTCATGCTGTAGTTGCCATATGCATTATAATTACACACATTATAGTCCCGAGAGTGTTGTAATTCTGGCTGTAAATAGTTTTATATGTATATATTTGTACATATATATGTGTTTTAAAAAATTAAGGGGGGGAGTCATGTTTGCCCACTTTTTCTTTTTTTCACTATTTCCAGTGTTCCTTATTCCTTCCTAAAAATCTAATTTTTCTTCTGATATTTGTTTCTTTGGCCTAAAGAACTTTCTTCAGCTTTTCTTCTAGTGTAGTTCTGTCAGTGATTACCTCTTAGTGTTCTTTACCAAGAAAATGTCTCTATTTTTTCTTTATTCTGCTTTTGTATTTTATCTAGATGTAGACTTTATTTTATTTTATATTATATTAACCTAAAATAGTTTCATTGTGGGCATTCCTACCCCAGAACTAAGCTGTTGTCACTGCCGTAATTTTTAAAGTCAAGCTTTGTTGACATAAAATTTACATAAATGTAAAATTCATCGGTCTTACTGTACAGTCCTGGGAGTTTGGCAATCACATAAGTCATGTAACCACCATCACAGTCAAGATACAGAACATTTCCATTGTCCCTCAAAATTGCCTCCTGGCCTTTGTGCGGCCTCCCACGCCCTTGGCCACTGGTCTGCTTTCACTCCCTATGTTTTTGCCTTTTTCAAAATGTCATATAATTGGAATCATACAGTGTGAAGCCTTTTGTGTTGCTTTCATGAGCATAACACATTCGAGAGATGTCCCGATGGTCGCCTGCATCAGTAGTGTGTCCCTTTTCCTTGTGACTTGGCATTACATTGTGTTGTTACACCCAGTTTATCTGCTTGTCAGTTTAGGGACATTGCACTTGTTTCCAGTTTTTAGCAGCTACAGATAAAGCCAGTAGACGTTCACATACAGGTTTTGTGTGAACGTAAGTTTTCATTTCTCTTGGGTCAGTACCTAGGAGCAGCCGTGCTGAGCTGGAGGGGGGTGTGCTCCCGGGATAAGAAAGTACTGAGCGGCTTTCCCGGCGGTGGCTTCGTGTTCCCTCCCCACCAGCAGTGTGTGAGAGCCCAGTGGCTCCACACCCTCGCCAGCCCTTGGTTCGGCCTCTTGTTCACTCGGGCTGCTTCAGCAGGCGTGTGAGTGTGTCCCACTGTGGTTTCGATGTGCGGCTCCCTCACGTCCCAGATGGTGAACATCTTTCCGTGTGCTTATTTACCATCCATATCTTTTTTGTTAGTGAAGTCGTCCTTCAAATCTTTTGTCTGTTTTATTATTGGGTTGTTTGGCTTCTTTTGTTTTGAGCGTTCTTTGTCGTTTCTGGAGTTGCTTTTCTTCTGAAGGATATTGTCCCTGAATATAGAGTTCAGGGTTAACAGACTTGTGCTTTCAGTGCTCTGAAGATGTTATTCTTTCTACCAGCTTCCAGCCTCCATTCTTTCCGATGACACATAGCAGTGGTCGTTTGAATCATGAGCCCCCTGAGTGTGATGCCTTTTTCTCTCTCTTTCGTTTCTTTCTTTCTTTCTTTTTCTTTTTGTTTTTCTTTCTTTCTTTCTTTCTTTCTTTCCTTCCTTCCTTCCTTCCTTCCTTCCTTCCTTCCTAGCTACTTAACTTTTGGTTTTTTTGTTTTTTTGTTTTTTAACTTTCTTTTCCAGCAGTTTGTGCCTACAACATACCTACATGTGGTTTTTGTTGTATTTATGCAGCTTGGAGTTTGCTGAACTCCTTGCATCTGTAAATTTATGTCCCACGTCAAATTTGGAACTTTTAGGCCATTAATTCTTTTTTTAATTTTTTTTTAAAGATTTTATTTATTTATTCAACAGAGATAGACAGCCAGTGAGAGAGGGAACACAAGCAGGGGGAGTGGGAGAGGAAGAAGCAGGCTCATAGCGGAAGAGCCTGATGTGGGGCTCGATCCCACAACGCCGGGATCACGCCCTGAGCTGAAGGCAGACGCTTAACCGCTGTGCCACCCAGGTGCCCCTAGGCCATTAATTCTTAAAGTCGTAATTCCCGCCCCATTCTCTCCTCTCTGGTGCCCTAATTACTGAACTCGAAACCGGTTCCAACAGTTTCTGAGGCTCTGCTCATTTGCCTTCAATTTTTTTCTCTTTGTTCTTCGTATTGGATAATTTCTGTTCATCTGTCTACAAGTTCAGTGACTGCTCTCATCTCCTGTCTGCTGTTAAGTCCATGCAGTGAATATGTCTTCCGGCATAAAGTGGCATTCTGAAATCTTTCCCTGCTCCTTCCAGTGTCTGGGTCATCCGGGGTTGGTCTCGGTTTATGATCTTTTTCTCTTGCTGTATATCTAGGTATCTAGAGTCGTTTGTATTGTACCTTGGGTATTGTGAATAGTACCGTGTAGAGAGTCTATATTCTGTTACAATTCCCAAAAAGCGTTGATTTTTCCTTTTCAAAGGTAATTAACTTGGCAGAAGTCAGACTGTGAACTGGGACTCACGTGTGGCAACAGCTAGAACAGCACAATTACTTCACCTGTAGCTGAGGCCACTGATAGACCGGGATCCGCTGGGGACTTGCACCACGTTTATACAAAGAACTTGGGGCTCCCAATCTCTGATTTCCCTTGTTGAGGGACCCCTGCTTCCCAGCTGCTGTGGTTGCGTCAGACTCTGAGCTCTGGGTCTTCAATCTCCTAGGACCGCAGATTTCGTTCCAGTGTTACCCATCCACACGGTAGCAGCTAAGACTTGCCCTCGGGCTCAAAGCTGTCAACAAAACAGGAAACCAGTGCCTTTGCCCGCTCTAGACTCTCAGCCCTCCTGTGTACCCACCAGCCTGTAGTCGCTCTCCAGTACCCGAGAGTCTTTGTTCTTTGCGGTCTGAGTTGACAGTGGTTACCTGTGGGGTGACTGGCCCAACGGCAGCTACCCGACCATTACTAGAAGCAGAACTTCCTTCATCTGCCAACTTTGGAAGTCTTCACCCACTTTTTTCGACTAGGTAAATTGAGAGTAGAGAGGTCTCTATCTCCAGGACCCCGGGAGGTGCCCACTCCTGTCTTCATTTTTTTTCTTTGAAGATTGTTTGACACAGAAAGAAAGAGAGCACGTGAGTGTGCACAAGTTGGGGGAGGGACAGGGGGAGAGACTCTCAAGCAGACTCCCTGCTGCTCAGTCCCACAACCCATGAGATCATGACCTCAGTCAGGTGCTTAACTGACTGAGCCACCCAGGCACCCCCCTCGCTCCTGTCTTCTAAGACCACCTTCACTCTGGGCAGGTGGTAGTCACTGCTTTGTCCATGAGGTTAGCAGGTAGTGGGACCTTTCTTTTGTCACAGACATCAAATCTAGCAACTAAACTTTGGAACAGGGACCAGAAGGTGTGTAGACTATGAAACCACCTGTAACTGGCCTTCTGTGTATCTGAGAGTTCTCGTCCTGTGGCTGAGACCTCCATTACCCTTCCCTGGAAACCTGACTCATCTTGGGTGTTCTGTGTCGTTTTTGTTTTCAGGTTAAACAGGGCCAGTCAAACTTACTTCTTCCCTATTCACTTGACGGACCAGCTTCTTCCCAGCGCCGTGTTCTATGCCACCGTGGGGCCGCTCGTGGTCTACTTTGCTCTTCACCGTCTGGTCATCAAACCGTACCTCAGGGCTCAAAAAGAGAAGTGAGTTCCTAACATGCCGCGGGGACATCAGTAAATAACTGTGCCTCAGTTTCCTTGTCTTTAGGGTGGATATGATAATAAAAGGACCTACTCAGAGAGTCACTAGGAAAATTAATTCACACGTGTGAAGCTTCGGCATGGCACCCGGCCCGTAGTAAGCGCTCGGTGGGCGCTCATTATGCTCATTAGCGGGCCTGCTACGGGGCTCCCTTCACTCGTCCCTCCTACTTCCAGAAAGGGTTAGAGCTAGTTTGTAAAACTGTGCAGACTATACACCATGACCACAAGAAATAGGCCCCTGGCCTCATTCTAACCATTTCTTTTCCTGGCGCTGAGCTCGACAGGAGTGGGTTTGAGATCTTACGCACGGGCGCGCGTTAACCGTAGTCGTGCAAGTTACAGAAATGTTCGTTTATCTTGCAGTTTCTTGTAGATCACACACGGGGCACAGCGTTCCATCTGAGAGGTGGTTGAGATTCAGTACTTGCAACAGTCTGATGTAATAAGTCGCTGAGCTCAGAGAATCTCCTCTTTGGGGCCCCTGCAGCGTTTGAGTCCCTGGAGTTCAGGGCCCTGCTTCCCCAGGAGGCTTGAGGCTTAGAAGGAAGAATGTGCGGGGTCAGTCGTCTTTTTTTTTTTTTTTTTTTAAACGATTTTATTTATTTATTTGAGAGAGAGCAAGAGCAAGAGAGAGAGCGAGCACACAAGCAGGGGAGAGGGGCAGAGGGAAACGGAGAAGCAGGCTCCCCACTGAGCAGGGACCCTGATGTGGGACTTGATCCAAGGACCCTGGGATCATGACCTGAGCGGAAGGCAGAGTCTCAACCAACTGAGCCACCCAGGCGCCCCGGGGTCAGTCTTCTGACAGGACAGGGGTGCGCTGCCCGGAATCCCTGTGCTTTGCTACATAAGAAGAAAGCGTATTTTGCACCTAAAGCAGTAAGCATTGGCCCTACCTAAAAGCGTTCTCTGATAATCCGAGAAGGTGGCCTTCCCTGTGGTCCTCCCCTCTCCTCCGACCTCCCCCTGTGCTGAGATTCCTGTCCCATGGGGGCTGCTTCCCACCGCAGTGGGCCCCATGGGTGCTCCGGTGAGGAGGTGGGGGAGAGCCACCGAGGGACAAAAGAAAGGGAAGCTGTAGAGGTCTAAAACGAACAGATTTGCTTGCGATTGTCTTGGAAATATTTTCTAAAGCCCCAGAACCAGGAATGCAGTGAGAGCTCACACTGTTTGCTGGGCGCAGGTCCAACGAGGGGCTCTGTTGCCTCACTCCGCACTAACATGTGGCTTGTGTTTTTCTCGCTTAAGGGAGTTGGAAAAGCAGAGGGAGAGCACAGCCACTGACATTCTGCAGAAGAAACAAGAGGCAGAAGCTGCCGTAAGTGCTCGGAGATGCACCCCCCCCGGAAGTCCTTTCCCTGCGTGACTCCGACTGTCGCTGCGGCTCAGGCTCCTCGCCCTTTGCCGCCCGCACGGCTCACACCGGGGCTCGGGGATCACGTCACACTCTGCATACGGGCCTTCATCAGTCATCTCAGTCTTTCTAACCCCTATGGGATACAATACCGGGAACTCCAGGCCCAGTCCTAAAGATGAGATACACTTACCCTCAAAGGCAGAACAAGGTTTTTCTAAGAACTGGAGGGTCCTCTCCTCTTTTTCTTCCCTTTAAGTGAACTGTTCTCAGGTGACAGAAGTATCAAGCATAAATGAAGGGGTACCGTTGGGTTCTTGGTGAACAGAGGAGGGGCTAAAATGCACCCAGGCATGTGGCTACAGCTGACCCAAGAGGCAGAGCCCAGGAAGGACCCCAACAGTGGCCCTCCTTGTTCTTTGCAGGTGCGGTTGATGCAGGAATCTGTCCGAAGAATAATTGAGGCAGAAGAGTCCAGAATGGGTGAGAAGGCCTGGCCTTTCTTGGGGCAGGGTGGGCGCTGGGGGTCCTCAGAGGAGCACGGCGCTCCTGCAGTCCGGCTTGCGAGGGCTGCCCAGCCGAGGCCCGCCTCTGCTTAGACTGCGCCCATCCTCAGGGCTCATCATCGTCAACGCCTGGTACGGGAAGTTTGTCAACGACAAGAGCAAGAAGAGCGAGAAGGTGAAAGTGATTGACGTGACTGTGCCCCTGCAGTGCCTGGTGAAGGATTCGAAGCTCATCCTCACAGAGGCCTCCAAGGTACGGCGCCTGCCCGCGGGATTCAGACACTACAGGCCTGTGGGGGGTGGGGGTGGCTGGCCCCTCGGGATGGCCATTTCATCGCGGTGGAACCCCCTCGCGGCGCGGCGCTGGCTGGGTGGCGTGCCACCCAGCACCCAAGTTCGATTCACGCCGGAGCTGTTCACGTCACCCGTTCCCTCAGCAAGGATTTCCTGTGCACCTACTGTGTGCCAGCTAGAGCGGCGAACAAAACACACATCCTGTCTTCGTGGAGCTTACATTCTCCTTATTCCTTGCCTTGTTCTAGAAAGAGTATGAGATCTGTAGCACGTTGGAAGCTCGTGCTGGAGCCAGGGGTGGGGACGGTAAAGGCAAACTGGAATGAAGATGGGCGCAGGCCCAGGACCTAGGTCTGTCAGGAGTCCTGCTGGGGCTGCCGTGAAGACGGGTCTCTGGGAGACTCCGGGAGGTGGGGGCTGTACTGCGAGGGAAGCCCAGGACTGAGAGGCAATCTCTGGCCTTCTCAGCTCCACAGTGCGCACCTTTCGTGGGCGGCTCCTGAGGGAACGTCGAGGCCCTTCCACGCTGACCCCCAGGTGGCGGCCGACAGCAGTGGCGCTGGGCTTGACCAACGGTCTCCGCTCGCAGGGATTGAGACTGTGTTTGTTACAGGCAGGGCTGCCCGGGTTCTACGACCCGTGCGTAGGTGAGGAGAAGAACCTGAAAGTGCTTTACCAGTTCCGAGGCGTCCTGCACCAGGTGATGGCGCTGGACAACGAGGCGCTTAGGATACCAAAGCAGTGTGAGTATCTGCCCCTTTGCCGTCGCCTGCCCTGTGCACGGACCAGGGGGAGGCCCTCAGCCACTGGTGGGGACCGGGGACATCAGAGTGTGGAGTGACAGCCACCTTCCCGGGTGGAACACCAGTGAGCTCTTTGCTTGAAAACTGCAGTTTGGGTGGCTGGGCCGGAAGCAAACCCAGCTGCTCCTGTGCGTTCCAGAACCATCTGATTCTCCACAGCTTGTACTGTGCTGCTGGTCAGGTGATGGCTGAACCCCTTCTGGGGAAGAAGGGCATGGAAACGGTTGCCTTTTGATACATTCGGTGTGTCTTGTCTTTCACAGCTCACAGGATCGATACAGATGGATAAACTGCTTGAGACACCAGATTTACAAGAGGCTGCAAAAAATCCTTTCCTAGGAGTCTACAAATTCAGAAGCAGGGAAAAAACCCAGACATCAGATGTGTTTATTTTATATTATTCCTGTAGAAGGTGGTACCATATCAATTATGTGGAGGGACACAGACAACCCACTTTCACGGGTGCTGTAGGTAGGACTGAGGCAGCCCCACCTGGACCAGAACCGCAGCACGGCCCGTGGCTGTTTTCCCAAGGATCATGTCCCTGGAGGGAAGGGCCCTGGGCCCCGGCCCCCTGGGCTCCTGAGCCCACGTGCTGACTGCAGCCACCCAGTAGCGCTCGGTCTGTCTCGAGGTGTTGATGGAACACCCTGCCCTCACACATAGGACTGTGAACTATTCCTAAAATCCACACTGAGCATGGAAAACAAAATGGAAAGGAAGGAAGTTGTTCTCGTGAGCAGAGGTCTCCAGAACAAGTGAGCATCTGTTCGGTCAGCTTCCCAAAAACCACTTT
>NW_024425786.1:4490282-4492226 GCF_017311325.1 Ursus maritimus | reverse complement strand
CTGCTGAAATATTATTCAGTGGATCTGGAGAGGATTGTGTGGGTTTATAAATCTGCTTTTTATCTGAGAACGAATGGTTTTGGAAATTAGTGTCTTTTTTCCCCCCGCCTCCCAGAACTTCTCGAATCATTCCACTGGCACATGGCTTGGGACAGAGTGGTATAACCCCCAGTCCCAGGGCCCAGCCCTGTCACAGGTTACTCCCTCCCAGGAGCCGCCTGAGGAGAGGGGAAGCATGGGGCGGGGACTGAAAGGACCCTGGCTCAGGTACTTGCCAAATCCCCCGGAGCTGGGAGAGCGAGGCCAGCCGGAGCTTCGCTTGCTCTCACGTCCGCGGCCAGCAGGTGGCGCTGCTGCTCTCACACCCCCTCCCGCCCAACTCCCTACACCCAGGGACTCTCCTGTCTGCTCGCAAGACCCTCTTCCTTCACTTGCCTCTTTTGTGGATGCAGAACATTTCAGGAGCCAGGATGCTCCTGAGCAGCCCGGTCTGTTGACTTCAAGTCCCCGACGAGCCAAGAGGCCCTGGCTCGTGGTGGTCCTGACAGCTCCTCCCCCCCTCCCCCCGCAGCTATTGCTAAAATCAGGCTTCGCTCCTGGTGGTGGTTTCGGAGTAATCGCTAATACCCCCTTCCTCCAGTTTTCAAAACAGTTCAGGTTGTCCAATTCTGTAATATTTATCTCCATTTTAAAAAGTTTTTCTCCGAGCTGCTGCTCTGAATGTAAATCGTGCAATAAGCGTGGCGTGAACTCTCTGACTTTGGACGCAGCCATGTGTTCCCTCCACGGCAGGTGGCTCTTTGAGGCACCGATTCTCTTAATTTTGTCTGAAACGGACTGTACAGAGGCACTCTCTTATCACAATAAACCTTTCCTGAAAACTGGGGACGGTGTTTCAGTGCATCTGTAATGTTCATGGTCAGGGCTGAGCAGAAGACATAAGTGCCCTCCTCACGCCCTCGTTCCATCCTCTAGCCTTCACTACTGAAACCACGTTTTTCACCGTGAGGCTGAACTTGAAGCCGTGGTTCAGTTTTCCACATTAGACCTCTGCCTGAGAAACAAAGTCCGGAGCCAGGAGAGGACTTTGGCTAGGATCCCTGTTTTCCCGGAGGTGGGCTACTTTGGTTTGAGTGTTCCCAGATCCAAAAAATCACCTCTCAGGTTTTTCGGATCACTGAGGACACATCTTACCAATGGCTGCATAAAATCGAGCTGAAGCCCGGAGGCTCACAGCCGCTGCAAAACCCACCCCGATTGCTTCTCTCGCTTTACGCCTTTTGTCCCAAAAGTGAAAATCCTCTTCAAATTTCTTCAGCTTAGGGAAAGCAGGCGCTAACGTGGGTCTTTTGTAAAAGCAAATGATGTACCGCGCTCTCGAGAAACGGGCACCTGCGCTCGTGTTTAAGTAAAGGAGGAAACCCCGCAGCGCAGGAAGACACTTTATTCCGCCGGCCGCTCACCCGGCCGGAAAGGAGGCCTAGAACCGAGGCGGTCTCAGCCACTCAGCGCCCGCTGTCCAGACGGTGCAGCGACCACTCCTGCTGCCTTGGCTCCGCCGTCACCCCTCTCGTGTCCTTCCTGGGCCCGGCCGCCTCTCAAGGAAACGCACTCCCCACCGGGGAGCGCCCGCCACCCCGGCTCGGGACGCCGCCTCACGCTGCGGTCTGAAGACCCCCACCCAGCTTGCGTTGAAAGGACAGCCGGCACGGTCACCTCCAGGAGGACCGGGTTCGTCTCGCTCACGGTTCCGTCCCGTCCCCGGCTGACGCGGCCACACTTGCCCTGAGGTGGCCGGTGGTGCGCCCGGCCTGTCGCGGTCACTCCGCATGTCAGCGGCGGGACTGCAGGGTCCACGGCCGGAGCCCCCGAGCCGCTGCCCCAGCTCCCGGAGGCTCGGACGAGAAAGCCTGGCCGACCCGCTCAGCTCTGCTGCTCCGGCCC
>NW_024425786.1:4483278-4490272 GCF_017311325.1 Ursus maritimus | reverse complement strand
TTTTCAAAACAGTTCAGGTTGTCCAATTCTGTAATATTTATCTCCATTTTAAAAAGTTTTTCTCCGAGCTGCTGCTCTGAATGTAAATCGTGCAATAAGCGTGGCGTGAACTCTCTGACTTTGGACGCAGCCATGTGTTCCCTCCACGGCAGGTGGCTCTTTGAGGCACCGATTCTCTTAATTTTGTCTGAAACGGACTGTACAGAGGCACTCTCTTATCACAATAAACCTTTCCTGAAAACTGGGGACGGTGTTTCAGTGCATCTGTAATGTTCATGGTCAGGGCTGAGCAGAAGACATAAGTGCCCTCCTCACGCCCTCGTTCCATCCTCTAGCCTTCACTACTGAAACCACGTTTTTCACCGTGAGGCTGAACTTGAAGCCGTGGTTCAGTTTTCCACATTAGACCTCTGCCTGAGAAACAAAGTCCGGAGCCAGGAGAGGACTTTGGCTAGGATCCCTGTTTTCCCGGAGGTGGGCTACTTTGGTTTGAGTGTTCCCAGATCCAAAAAATCACCTCTCAGGTTTTTCGGATCACTGAGGACACATCTTACCAATGGCTGCATAAAATCGAGCTGAAGCCCGGAGGCTCACAGCCGCTGCAAAACCCACCCCGATTGCTTCTCTCGCTTTACGCCTTTTGTCCCAAAAGTGAAAATCCTCTTCAAATTTCTTCAGCTTAGGGAAAGCAGGCGCTAACGTGGGTCTTTTGTAAAAGCAAATGATGTACCGCGCTCTCGAGAAACGGGCACCTGCGCTCGTGTTTAAGTAAAGGAGGAAACCCCGCAGCGCAGGAAGACACTTTATTCCGCCGGCCGCTCACCCGGCCGGAAAGGAGGCCTAGAACCGAGGCGGTCTCAGCCACTCAGCGCCCGCTGTCCAGACGGTGCAGCGACCACTCCTGCTGCCTTGGCTCCGCCGTCACCCCTCTCGTGTCCTTCCTGGGCCCGGCCGCCTCTCAAGGAAACGCACTCCCCACCGGGGAGCGCCCGCCACCCCGGCTCGGGACGCCGCCTCACGCTGCGGTCTGAAGACCCCCACCCAGCTTGCGTTGAAAGGACAGCCGGCACGGTCACCTCCAGGAGGACCGGGTTCGTCTCGCTCACGGTTCCGTCCCGTCCCCGGCTGACGCGGCCACACTTGCCCTGAGGTGGCCGGTGGTGCGCCCGGCCTGTCGCGGTCACTCCGCATGTCAGCGGCGGGACTGCAGGGTCCACGGCCGGAGCCCCCGAGCCGCTGCCCCAGCTCCCGGAGGCTCGGACGAGAAAGCCTGGCCGACCCGCTCAGCTCTGCTGCTCCGGCCGCGGCCCGGCCTGGAGGCCCGGCTGCCCCGCTCTGTGCGCGCGGAGGCGGCTGGACATCCTCTGTATCACCAGCCTCTGGGCCTTCAAGCGCTTTCGGAGCTTTTCATTTTCCTTCAGAGTCAGGAAGAGTTTTTTTTTTAGGGCATCCAAGTCCAAAAGGGCGTAGCTGTGATCGGACGGCTGTGTGCGGCTGGCCGGCTGACCGGGGGCCTGGGTTCCCGGCACCCTCTGCGGCAAGACCTGAGGACAGAGGCGAGTGAGGGCGAAGCAGAGCCAGGGCCGAGCACAGCTGCCACCGCGCGACAGGGCAGGTGGGGGCCGAGGGAGGCACGGCCCTCGCTTCCCGCTTCAGTGCTCCTGAAATCAGGGCCATGTGCCACGGTGCTCGGGGCTTGGGCACCAGTTTGCTTCATTTTGTTTGAAGCGAATCCCCTTGTGCGGAGACCAACCATCCCCCTGCCGCCTCCGGCCCCGGGCCTTACCTGTTCTGTGGGGCCGCCAGCGTTCGGGGGCAGCGCTTCGAGGGCACTGTCCATCCTTCTCCCCAGGCCGCACTCCGCGGACCCCGCCTCAGGGAAGACCTGGGGACAGCAGGGCAGAAGCAGGCAGCCCACCAGGAATCCTTCCCGCTCTCCCAGCGGTGGCCACGGCCAGGGGACCAGCAGAAACGGCCAGCTTGCCCCTCCCGGGCCCGGGATCAGACCCTTAGAAATTGGGCACGAGCCAGACCCCCAACCAACTTGGACGGCTTGGGATTAAACAGTGAGGAGACACGGGAGGCTCTGCTTTCCCTTCTCCAGGCAAACACAGAATCCTAAACCCCGATTTGTGGGGAGAGCAGGACAAAGCCTCGCAGGCCAGTCGGGCAGGCGCCGCACACTCACCTCCTCCCGGTGAGAGTCCGCATTTGCACCCCCGCCGGCCGGGTCTGCCTTCTCCCTCACCAACTGCAAGACACAGAGCACTGTCCACAGGCTCCCCAGGGGTGGAGCAGGTCACCCCGAGAACCCCCGCCAGGAGCCCGGCCTCGTGCACCTCCAATCCCACTGTTGAGCCAAACAGGGCTCTGACCCCAGCCCAGCTCTCGTCACCACCCACTGACTCACTCTCCCCAAAGCTGTCCCCAAACCTTAGGTCAAAGGCCCATGAATAGGCCCTGGGAAGCCAGGGACCTAATACCTATGTGCGCCCTCAGGACATGACATTCTAGGCACGTAGGAGGTGACTCAAATTTGGCTCAAGGAGTGGCAGCCACGTAGGAGAGAACATACGACTTAGGGCCTGCGGCCGGTGCCCAGGCGTCCCCAGAGCTGAGCCCCCGGCCACGGGGCCAGAACCAGGGGCGCCCACCCCTAGCTCCTGGCCCGCCCGGAAGCAGGCTCGCAGACATCCCCCCACGGTGTTACTAATCTCACTCACATCTCACCACGAACGCGTGAGACGCCATCAAGCTCCACTAGCAACGGGCGTGGACAGAGGAGGGGGCTAATCAGAGGGCACGGTCTCTGTGCAGCAGGACGACGAGGTTCCAGACCCCGCCGCACAGGCTCGTGCCCGTAGTTAACCACGTACCGTACACTCGGAAGTTTGTCAAGAGGCTAGATCTCACGTTAAGTGCTCTGACCACAACAAAAATCAAATATATACCAACTAAAAATCAAAGGCCTTCCATGTCGACAATAACAGAACCTTCTCGGTGTGGGGAGTAAAGCCGTGAAACAAGCCCCTGTCCTCAGGGAGCTGACCAAAGACAGCAGCCGTCCCAGAGCGAACCAGCGCGGCCCCGTTCAAGAAGCCGGACAGCCAGCACGAGGCGGGGAGGCTAGCCGGGGGGACGACGGACAGCGGTCGGGGGTCCCTCCTCCAGGGGATGTGAACAGGGCCTTGGAGAAGGGGAGGCCGCGAGCCTGCAGAGATGCACGAGGTTCGGACGGGGGGCAGGTGCCCCGATGCAGGGCCTGCTGGGCACAGGCGCTCGTGCTTCCTCACCCCTGTAGCCGCCGTCCCTCTCGCTGCCAGGGCAATCGGCCGGCACAGGTAAGGGCTGGCCTTGCGTTCGCTCCACCACCACTCCGCCTTCCAGCTTCAGAGAGGTGCCGGTGTGACACCCGCACTCTGGGACTCAGTACACCCTCGGGATTTATGAAATTCAAGATAATCCCCCTCATGGCCTCAACGTCCAACTGTCTGTGAGCTCTCTCCTGAGCCAAACCTGCACGTCCCGCCCCGCAGAGCCGCGGCCACTCCAACGTCCTGCTGGGAAATCGAACTCCAGATGCACGGGGCCAAACAGACAACCAGGAAACCCCATCCCCCAGGGACTCAGCAAGCTCGGCCCTCCCCAACCACCATACCCTCAGTGCACTGGGTCTGCGAAGGCCATCCACTCTCACAACCACACCCACCCTTAGCTCAGGCCACCACCTGCCCGTGACAGGACAGGCTCCAAAGCCAGGTCCCCCACTCACTTCACCCAACAAACCACAGCCTCTCCCAGCCTGTCGCCATCCAGCCCCTGCAACCCTCCAACCAGCCAGAGCTGACGCTGTCTGACAGCGGCCCGAATCCCTTCCGTCTTGCTGCCCTCCCTCCAGCCCTCCCCCGCATCAGCTTCCCACACCCCAGCCAGAGCTCCCGGGTGGCACCTGATGTGGGCCAGCAGCATAGGCCCCGGCTTCCTGACCGCAGCTCCTGGCCCCAGCTGCCTACTTGGAAGAAAACGACAGAGTCTGAATGCAACACAGCCGCCACCTTCCACTGGGAAGGTCTTCGCTGTGCATCAAACCACGCGACGCCCAGCAAAAATGAAATGTGTGTGGGCGCCTGGGTGGCTCAGTCATTAAGTGTCTGCCTTCAGCTCAGGTCATGATCCCGGGGTCCTGGGATCGAGTCCCGTGCTGGGCTCCTTGCTCAGCGGGTAGCCTGTTTCTCCCCCACCCTCTGCCGCTCCCCTGGCTTGTGCGCTCTTGCTCTCACTCGCTCTAGCTCTCAAATAAATAAAATCTTTTTAAATAATAAAAATAAAAAATAAAGGGGCTTTAAATTGCAAATTACCTACAGCAAAGGTTGTGGCCAGCAGGGCAGCTGGGCCCTGAACCCCAGGGGCTTGACGGCGCTGCCCATGCCACACTTCTCAGCCTCGGCCTCTGCTGTCCCTGCCAACAGCACGCCCACCCCAACTGCTGGCTGCACCCCTGCAGGCTGGATCGGAAGACATTAGAGGCAGTGCTTGGCTCACCTGCGTGGCGTCCTGGAAGGCGAACACCGTGGGCACGGCATTCAGCTTCAGGTTTTTGCGGTTTCCAAAGGCGCTAAAGCACTCGGGTCGGAAGTGCTCGGAGCAGATGACCGTGTGCTGCTTGGGCTTGAAGTTGCCCCGGCCAATGTTCAGCACCCATTCCTTCAGCAGCTCCGGGCGGCTGAACGGGAACCTGGGAGGCAAAGGATGGAGACGTGAAGGAATTTGCAAGGCTCAAGTCTGCACTGCAGAGTTTTGAGGAATTCTGAAAACACCACATGGCATTTTCCTGGACGGCTTGGAAAATTCAGTGACCTCACTCTATGACCTAAACCACATCCAATTTCTGGAAGCTTCTGTCATGCCTGTTTACAGCATCCTTAGTAGGCAATGTGGGGCCCCAAATGTGGCCAGAAAATCTTCTGAAGGTATACTTTGTAGGGTAAGCCTGTTAGTGCCTTGGGGAGTCTGCGTGTGCAGGCCCTGCCCCTGGCACTGGGAAGGAAGAATGAGTACATCCCACCCTCATGAGCCTACATTCTAGAACAGGAAAACAGACGATAAGCCAAACAGACATAGACTGCGTAGGAATAAAGAGTAGGCAGTGGTCAGGAAGGGCTCCCGAGAGGTGACATTTGAGCAGAGGCCGCAGGAAGCAGGAGAGCGAGCCATGTGGGTATCAGAAGGAAGAGCAAGAGCAAAGGCACTGGGACAGAGGTGCCCAGCACGTTGGGGGCACGGTCAGAGGCAGCTTGGGCTGAGAGGGCCGGAGCAAGAGGAGGGGTGAGGACCTCAGGAGGCGGCCCTCGGGCAGATGGGCAGTACCTGGAAGCTCTGGGCAGGGGGTGAGTGAGGAGGGAAGGCACCTGGTGGCTGGGACCGGGGCGTCCGGGGCAGGGGGGAGGTCATGAGCAGGCCAACCTGGGATGTATTTTGAAAGCTGTGTAATAAGGTTTGCCTGTGAGCCACAAAACAAAGAGAAGGAAGGAGTTTCACGTATTGAGATGGGAGGGGAGACACTGTAGGAGAAGCAGGCCGGGGGGTCAGAATTTTGGTTCTATATGTTAAATTTGAGGAGCCTTTTACATGTCCAAGTGCTGAAGTGGAGTGGCAGGGGACACGTGTCAGGAGATGTCAGCGTGGGGGCCACCCCTGTGTGAAGGGTGGTAAAGCCTGGGTGACGTCGGAGACCAGGGGAGTGAGTGTGGATGGGAGGAGACAGGCCATGGCCCTCACCCAAAGGGCTCGAAGGCAAGCATTGGAAACGAGGAGGATCCGGCTAAGGAGACCGAGAAGGGACACTGCGGCAGAGGAAGAGGTCAAGGCGGGCCCTAGAAGCCAAGTGGGAGAGTGTCACAAGAGGTCAGTGGTCAGCTGTGCCAAATGCTACAGAGAGGTCGCTTCAGATGAGGATGGACCAGCAGTGAGAGGGGCCACCAGGGACCAGGCAGAGCTCTTTTGTGGGAGCAGCAGGGGCCAGAGTCTGATGGGGGGGAATGAGTTCCAGAGGGAGCCAGAGGCAACTCCACTCCTGGGATGTGCCCAACCGAAACGAACAGAGACACATGCACAGGAAGACTTGTCCCAGCAAAACTGTCCACAGCCACGTGCTTGTAATGCCCAAAATACGGGGGCACCCAAATGCCCTTTAATTGTAGAACAAGTGGTTCTGGTATATCCATTCAGCGGAGCACCTGGAGAGATGGGGAGGAAGGACACGCAGGTGACTCACAGTGGTGAGAAGACACAGAACACACTGTGGTCCTGGACTCCGCATGCAAGTCCAACACAGGCCAAAGCACCCCACTCTGGCAGATGTTGGATCCAGTCACCCTTGGGGATGAGAGGGAACAAGGGGCTGAAAGGGGGTACAGAAGGGGTTCCCTAGGGGCTGGTGACGTTCGGATTCACAGCAATCACACAAGCGTTGGCTTTACAGAATGGGCTGGGCTGTGGACTTAGAGTTTGTGAGCTTTTCTGTAGGTCTTATACTTCAATAAAAACATTCACTTTGAGAAGGAAAATGGTGATGAGAGGGGCAGTGGAGACAGTGCAGCTGGCCTTGGGGGTCGTGCTCTAAGGGGCAGTAGCTGGAACCTGAGCTCTCCGGGTCAGGGACCCGGTAAGCACCAGGATCAGCACACTAGAGAGTGCTGGGAATGCGAAGTCAGCCTCCAAAACTTCTCGCAAATCAGAACGGACGGCCCCGCTCCCCTCCCTCCCCCGCACCCTGGAACTTTCTCATTCCTCCACTCCCCTCCTGCTTCCTGACAGGAGGCCTGGCCAGGGCTAAGCAGACCGGCCAGCTCATGGCAGGGAAACCCACGGACGTCACCATCGCTCATTCATTCGGAAAGGCATTCAGCCAGTACGCACTGAGCACCTGCTACGTTCCAGGCTGCATCTGTGAACAAGATCAAGTCCCGGGGACGGGGGGGGGGGGGGGGGGGGG
>NW_024425786.1:4411844-4483268 GCF_017311325.1 Ursus maritimus | reverse complement strand
GGGGGGGGGGGGGGGGGGGGGGGGGGGGCGACATCCCCAAGAACTGCAGAGGGTCAGAGGGTGCTAGGGCCCGCCCACCACGGCCTCCTCTGCGCGCTACCGCCCCGACCAACCGCCGGGGAGGCTGTGCCCCTTCAGCAGGTTGCTCAGCCTCTCCGACTGTCTCCCCACGCGCCCAGACCGGCCAAGGCGGCGCCGGGCCTCCGGTCACCCTGCCTGTCCCCGGGCCGCCGGCCCCTCGGCGAAGGGCCCGGCTGCACGCCCTCGGGCCTCCCCGGCGGCCGGGCAGCGGCCCTGGCGTCCCCGCCCGGCGCGCCAGGCCTAGGGCTCCGGCGAGCGCCACGGCCGCTCGGCCGGGCCAAGCTTGTCGGCAGCCGGGCCCCCGCGCCCCACGGCGCCCCCGCCCCTCACCGGTGGAAGGTGAGCTGCTTCCTGCGGCTGCTGTAGCGGTTGCAGCACTGCCGGGCCGCGCACGACTTCGGCATCTCCAAACGCCAGGCCCAGCTGCCCCTAACAAAGATGGCGGCGGCGAGCCCGCGGGGCGGGGCCAGACCAGTGGGCGGGGCGGGGCCAGCGGGGCTAGGCCGGCCTGCGGACCGGGGCGGGGCCAGCGAGCGGGGCGGGGCCTGCGGGGCAAGGCCGGGCCCGCGGGCGGGGCGGGGCCTGACACGGGGCGGGGCCGCCGGAAGGTGGAGGCGGGCCTGCCTCCGCTCTGCTGCAGGGTCACCTCCTCTCGCGCTCCGTGTGACCCGCATCGCCCGAGTCAGGTGGGCTCCGGGGTACCAAGACAAGGGGTGGTCCCAGAGAAAGCCCCTGCCCGACACCCCAAAAGCGCCGCCGGTGCGAGCTCCACCCGTTCTCGAAAGCCCGAGGCCCTCACCGCCTTGCTTTGAGGAGCCAAGACACACCCACCAACCGCCTTGGACACCTGGAAACCAGAGAAGGGCTCACTACCCAACCTGGCCAGTATTTCCAAGATTCTAAGAGATGTTGATGCGTAGATTTTGGCTGCTCGAAAGGAAGTACTAGTTGACTACTAGTGGGTCCCAGATTAGAGGTGGGCAAACACAGCTGAGTGACAGAAAAAGCACAGGCCATGGGACCCCCAAGTGTAAAGGGGCAGAATGAGCACCCCTGGGAGATTGCAAATCTGCTTGCAGAACCTCAGAGGAGGCTGCTTTTAACAAAGCAGGTAACCACTCATTGGGGCTTAAGCTAATTCACAGCATGATGAAACTGTGAAAGCTATTCATGTCTATTCATACTGTGCTTTGATCCTGGAGAACTTACTAGAAAAGTACATTTAGGGTTGTGAGCACACTTCATCCTGTAAACCATGAACTCAGCCTTTATCTCCCCAAGTCTATAGTCAGCATGGTTTGGGGGAGGTGAGGAAGAGAGCAGAAACACCACTGTCCTCCCCAGAGAAAACAAACACCTGGAGCTAGGCATGAACCTCAAAGTAGCAATATATTTATTTACAAAATATACAGTTTCACAGAAACAGCTTGGCTTTATACACATAAACTTTATAATTACACAGAACCATGTAAACGATGTTAAGTGTCTGGCCTGGCCAATGCCAATGAGAGGGGCT
The DNA here is from genome assembly GCF_017311325.1 of Ursus maritimus. NCBI lineage: Eukaryota > Metazoa > Chordata > Mammalia > Carnivora > Ursidae > Ursus > Ursus maritimus. Next base: position 4,481,671 of record NW_024425786.1, on the reverse strand, counting down.
TGCTCTTGGGGTGACATCTTTCCCTCCCCTCACTTTATTAGCCACCAACCAGGAGCCCCTAGACGGGCCACGCCTAATTTGCATAAAGCTGATTGCAGCTGCCCAGCTCAAGCTAACACAAAAACCAAGGTGTCCTGACTTCCTAGACACCACCCACAGGGATAGATCTGTTAAAAGAACAAAAAGGAAATGAAGGAAACAGATCGAAATGACTATCAAGTACCTTCCAGAGGCATCACCAGGTATCAAACCTTCGAAAGGCAATACAGCGATCGCCAGGCCTGGCAGTTCCACGCTAAAATCACACGTATTCTTAAATGCACTTTTAAAACTTCGTGGAGTTTTTTTAAAAAAGAAAAAAACTTTGGAACTTTGGCTATTCTCATGGTGAAGACACTGGACAGGCAATGTCATGGGGCAGATCTTTGGCAAATTCCTCTCCAACTTTTCCTGGACGTTTGCCCTCAGCAGAGCCAGACAGCTGTCTGGGGAGAAGGTGGTTTCTAAGCCCGTTTCTTACTATTTTTCTCTACAGCAGAACTTCTCCCTTGGGGATCTTCACGATAAACTGGGTTTCAGAAACTATTTCTCTCTATTTCTGTGTTAATATAAGCAACAGAATTAAAAACAAAACAAAACAAAAAGCAGCTGGCTGGTGAAGCATGAACGATACTAGCGCAGAACTCAGCCACTTCGAGTTCCAGCCCCCTTTGTGCCTCAGGGAGAGAACGTGAACAGAGTCCCCCGGGGGGCCCGACACGAGGATGCCACATGAAGACCCCAACAGAGAGACTGGGGGTCCACCCTGCTGTAAATAAATATGACCAACTTGGGCATTCTTCCCTTTTCATGCTTCACAAGAAACAATGTGTATGAAAACACACCCGTCCACTTACCAAAAAAAAAAAAAGAAAAATTTTTGAGAAGAGCATTTGAACTGCTAAAGAACACTGTCAGCTCTGGAGAAAGTGGGAGCCTTCCTGTCCCTGCGGGCCCCAGAGCCACCAGCGGCCCTCGGACAGAGCCCCGTGGGAGATGCAGGCACAAACTCCTGGGCTTCTCCAGAGCTGGCCTGCACGGGAAGCTCCCCAGCCCAGGGTCCCAGTTCAGATCTAAGGAAGTCTGCACAGTTCAGTGGTATATTCCTGGAGGCCAACGTTACCCTATCGCTTACTCGCCAATTTTAAACAAACAAACAAAAAAGGCTTCAAATTCTAACCTTGCCCCGTGAAACCAGCAGGCCAGCCTGTATGAGGGCATCCTAAGAACCAACCACAGGAGAGGCCTTCCCCTCGAGTTTCTTCTTCCTCATGATGTAGAGGAAAGCCATTCCCGTGACTGCCTAACCGTTACGTTGCTACTGGAACAAGGTGAGGGAAAGAGAGGAGGACAAAATCCAAGCGCCCTCTCGCTTGAAAACAGCTCGCCTGGGCACCCCTAGGACCTCATACACCAACTGGAAAGGGCACCCCGGCAGAAATCTGCCAATACTTTTGGCTATATCGTGCAAAAAGACAGGTTTTTTACATCGTGCAAAACAGGAAACTGAGTTATGAACACGGGCCACCTCAACCCCCAACCAACCCCTTTTCCACCAAGAAGTGGCCACATACTGTCCCTTTTAACAAACAGAAGGAGACCGAGGGATCACTAGCTAGCCGCCGCCCCGGGGCTCCTCTCAAGGGTGAGACCAGAGGACTCCAGCTGGCAGCCCGCAGGGATGGACAGGCAGCAGCCAGGCAGGGAGAGGGCAGGCCACAAAGGTAGGGGCAGCTCGATGGTTGCTGTACAGACACTTAGGTCAAAGACTTACACTTAAGGAAAAGCTTACACATATGGCTGTTCATTAACAGGCCCGGGAAACTGAACATCTCCTCTCCCAAGCCAGCGGAAGCAGGAAAACAGCTAGCACTGGTTCCAACCGGCGGGAGTTCGTTAACAATGACAGCAAGAATTCACAACTACCACGCACCCTCACTTTCAGCCGAACAGAGGCCCCTGTACTTGGGTGAGTAGCCCACCTCCACTGCAGAGAACACAGCTCTAGCAGCAGCTTTGGCCAACGAGGATTTTATTCAGTCACTGGCTATATACAGGTTATACCTTGGACAGCCTGTCCTTTCGCTTAGGCACCTGAATGGCAGGGGTCTGCCCGCACCAGAGCTGAGAGTTCTGTGCTCAACTAAGAGAGGGACCAAAAGGCCCCTCTTCCTTTCCGATTCCTCGCCCATGCTCTCCTCGCTCACCAACAGTCAGTCCAGAAACAGTTTCCGCGAGCCCATTCGAGAACGGTTGGAGCGGCGGATGTCAAACTTGGAGTCCCGGCACTTTTGGCAGACAAACACTTCCGGAACGTTGGATTTCCGTATTTTCGCACAGGACAGGTGAATCCAGGTATGGCATTCGTTGCACTCTATCATAGGGCGGCCAGCAAACGGCTTCATGCAGAAGCAGGTGACAAGGTCCCAGGAGTCGTCATCTGAAGGGAGACACGTGTAAGAGGAGAGAAAACACTTCTGCACTCCCTCCCCAGTGGGGTCCCGCCCCCCAGCCCATGGCAGGGGACGGGGGGATGGGGAGGATGGGAGGCAGAGCAGCTGAGCTGCAGAGAAGCCTGGTCCTCAACACACACACACACTGAAGGGCAGGGCAGTCCTTCCCTCTCCGAGAGTGCAGTAAATGCACGACAAAGGACACCGAAATGTGTGCCACCAGGAGTTAACCAGGAGATGTTTACTTAGAAGCTCTATTTATTTTTATATTTTGAGGCCTGTCCTGGAATCTCAGCTGTTTCTAGCCGCAATCAGCCCTTCCTAAACATCTCAGTCCACCTTTTGATACCTTCCTCCCTAGGGGCAGTGGGGCACACTCTCCTGTCACACTCCAGGGAAGGGGCCGCTCTCGGGACCCCCAGCCACGAGCACGGCAGTCCGGCAGGGGCCACTCACCAGAGTCCACCATTATGTCCTCATCGTTGCCAGTGCTGTCCTCGTCCCGGAACACCACCTGCTTCCCCTGCCGGACAATAGTCCGTTTGCCTTCAGTTTTTATTTCTTTGACCTGATCAGGTGACACAGTGACACAAGATCCACTAGAAGGAGTATCGGAGTCCCAGCCCGAGCAGGGGTCGCCAGGAGGCTGGGGGATATCCTGCAGGGTGGGACTCGTGGGGGTCTCCACGTAGGCATCAGCGGCTTCCAGCTTCAACAGGCTCCCCATGTACCCCTCCTTCACAGGCACGTCACTGTCCCTTCGCTTCCTCTTCTTCTTCTTCTTCAGCTTGTCTGTCTTCTTTCTGTCCAGCAGGAAGTTACTGGGCTTGGCTCGCTGCAGGAGGGTGGGCTGCAGGTGGCCAAAGCAGCGGTCAGAGACTGGCAGGGGCACCGCGGACGCAATGTCAGTGAAGCCAGCGTCCCAGCCATCACTGTCAATGGTGCCCGCGGTGCTGTTGGCAGGGCTGGGGCTGCTCCTCAAAGGGAGTTCCTGAAAGGACAGAGGCACAGGTAGCCAAGGCTGAATGTTGTGACCAGTCCCCAGCAACGAGAGCTGGCCCCGAGCAGAACTTCCCTAGGCGCGCTCAGCCAGTCAGGCCTACAGACAAGGGCTATCAGAACCATGACCTTCTCGGCTCTCGTAAGCAGTACTCTTTAGGAATGGTGTCATGAGTACTTTACTGTGACCTTCCAGATAGAATGTTAACCCACCAGGAGGAAAACCTTCCCTTGCTGAGCCCTCAGCCCCTGTCCCAGACCCAGGAACTCATTTGATGCCCAGTAAATATCTAGAAAGCTGCCAAGAACACCCTCTGATCCCCCCTTATCTTTCCCGGATTGTAAAATCTCCCTTCCATTTGCCCTCCCAAGGGGTGTATTTTTTTTTTAATTAAACAAACTTAAATTAGTTTTGAGAATTTCCTGGCACTCTTCCTAAAAACTGGAGATACCCCCAAATATTACAAAATCAAACTAGGTAATTACCGCCCCAAAGCAGTGAGCTAATCCCTATGGCTCCTTCAGACCACTCAAGCATTTTATTTGCAAAGAGTAGCAACATTCTGTGTGGCACAAAGGATGCATTTATCCACGTACACAGCAACAGAAATGATAAGCCAATGGTGGGGTTTGGTCTCTTAGAAATATCATATTCCTTTCTTTCTAGTCCTGTACAAGTTTGAGCACCATGACAATAGCGGTCCTCACTTCTACCCATTATTTAGCAAGGAAAAAAAAAATCCCTTAAAGCACGGGATTTTGGCCACAAGTCCCTGAAGATTCTGTAATATGGTGCACACAGCAACCAGGGAGCTGCTCACCAGGAAGGCCAGTGTAGACGAGGCCTAACCATCCGGTTGAACCCCAGGCCTGTGCCCCCAGTGTCCCCATCTGTAAAATGGGATCAACAACAGCACCCATCTCATATATCTAAGGGCCAAGACCACTGCCTGGCCACTGTAGGCACTCAGTGAGCGCTGGAAATTCAGAGCAGATGGACGTCAAACGTGTCATCTGCAAACCAAGACTCAAAGTTTATCAAATCATTTCTAGACAAGCCTGCGTTTTCTATCAGATTTTTAAGAACCACCTCCCAGCTGGGCTAAGTTTTTAAGAAAGATTTCAACCTGACAGCTCTCTGACGTCGTCCCCCCCTGCCACGCACCACCCCTCCCGGACCCCCACGGGCCACTGGTTTCACTGCCAGCAGCACTATTACCTCCTTTGGATAAGGAATGTAGCCAGCATAGGCTAAGACAAAGGTGCAGAATTTGTTGAAATCCTCCACAGTCCTGCGCCTCTTGTAACTGGGGGAGCACTCCTGTTAGCAGGCGAGAAAACGGGGTGTTTTTGAGAGTAGGCACTTGTAGGTGGAATTGGAGAAACAAAACTAAGCCAGCTGGAGCTTTTATTGTCAAGCACTGGAAAATACACTGCTACATTTACAAACACTCTAAGAAACAAGATAAGGTAGGTTTGGGTCAAGAAATAACACTGCACTCAGAAGGCTGAAAGAGGGGTATTGTGATGTTATGCCAAGCACACCGGGAAACTGGGGAGGAGATAAAAACGTGTACGAGAGTCTACTTCTTAGTCCTCCTGTGGCATTTTCTGACATTATCTATCAGGGTCTCCAGGCCTATCAGGAGCTCTCATAACTACTTTTTTGCTACAGATTTTCCATTTTGAAAATAAAATCCAGCTGCAACTGTAATCCAAGCACTTTAAGTGATTTCAGAAACCAACTCCTCCTGGTCCAAAGCTGACTCAGACCTGACCCTCCCCAGCCAGGGCTGAGGGTGGACCCCTCCTCCTAACACTTCCCCCCCCCCCCCCCCCCCCGTTGCAGCACCCAACATCCAGGGAGCCAGCACCCAAATGTTCTCTGACTCAAAAAATAAACCAGAAACGCTCGGGCTGGGTTTACTCACACCTTGAAGATGAAAATGAAATACGAGAGGATTTTGGCTTATGTGTCCTGTCTCCATTCAATCTAGAAATGCCCTCAACAAGAAGGGCTTTTCTCCTGAGAAAGGCCAGCTCCGGGAGAAAGAACCCTTATTTGCTACTAAGCAAAACAACTCTGCTTTATTTCGGTTTATTCGACTAGCATATCTACTGAGGTCTCCTTTACGCACCGTAGCACCCACCCCAACCCCATCCTTAAGTACTCAGCTACCATTTCCAAGGCCCAGGATCCCACTACCCTGCAAGGGCGAACGCGGGACAGGAAATTGGGGGGTGGGTTCCTGGAGCCAGCCCAGCCCCTCCCCAGGACCGAAGGCTAAGAAAGCGGCACAGCACCCGGCGTGCTGCCCGCAGATTTCCTTCCAAGGACTCCACTTGTTATTTTCTCAACTTGGTTCTAGCAGACCACCTCCGCCTCCCACCCCCGGCCGCTCGGACCCCGGGGGGCGCGCAGGTTGGCGGAGCACGGGCCTCGGAGCGGTCCCCGGCATTTCCTGCGTCGAAGAGACCCTGCCCCCACCCCCAGGAAGAACTGACCGCCCGCGCTCTGGCCGCGGTCGGAGGGCCGCAGCCCTCGGCCCTCAAACTCTCGGCGAGAACTTTTATTTCGACGGGGAACAAGCACAAGTGGGTCAGGGTCCTGGACGCGGAGTGGAAGGCGGCGGCGCGCTCGGGCCCGGGGCGGAGGGACCCGCGCCGCCCCCGCCCCCGCCCCGCCCGCCTAGCCGCCTTTAGGAAAAGCAGATGGCGGTGCGGCCCCCATCCCCGCCCTCCGCGGAAGCCGCCCCCCGCCGACACTCGGCCCCGGAAGGTGCGGGGCCCATCCCGCGGGGGAGGGGGCGCGGGAAGCCGGGCAAGATTCGGGGTCCGGGGCTGCTGGGCCCCGCGAACCCCTCAGGCGACAGCGCCGCGGGCGAACGCACCCGGCGCCGCCTCCCCCACCCGCCTGCGGCTGGACCCGCACCCCGGCCCCGCGGGCCTCCGGAGAGAGAGAGGGCTGAGGCGGGGGCGCCGGAGGGGCCGCCCGGGAGAACCGAGGGCCGATCCCCGGAAGGGGGGGGGAGTCGGGGCGGGGCGAGAGAGCCCGCGGCCGGGGGGCGGGGGCCCCGGAGGGGGAGGAGAGCGCAACGCGGGTGGGGGGCTCGACTCGGGTGTTTGCGGGGGTGGGGACCCGGCAGGTCTAGGCCCCCGGCGCCTGAGGGGGCGGGGGCCGCGCGGGAGTCAGGGGGCGGGGCGCGGACTACCGGGCCCGGGGGATTAAGGGAACAGGCGGGGGCGCGCGGAGCGGAGTCCCTGTCCGAGGGGGACCGCGAGCCCCTCCGGGAGGGGGGAGGGGGCTCCTAAGAGAAGCGGGAACGCGAGGCGGCGGCGGCTGGGACCGAGTCCCCGGGGGCGGGGAAGGAGTAAGCCAAGCCGGCGGGGAGGGGCCGGGGGCTCAGACAAGTCCCGGGGCTACGCGAGGCCGGGGAGGGGTGGGTGCTGCGCCCGAGAGAAGGGGCGCCGGGAGGACGCGGACGCCCGCGGTAGGGACGCCGAAGCGAGGGCCAGCAGGGAGGACCGGGCGCGGGCCCGAGTGGGGGGCGGCGCCCAAGGGGGCGACGAGGGAAGGCTGGGGGAGGGGAGGGCGGCGCTCGGCCGGCGGGGGTCCGGCTGCGGGGAGCGCAGGACTGGAGTGGGGGTGGTCAGGGGCGGTCGGGACGCAGCCCTCACTCACCTCCGGGTGGAAGGCGGCGGCGCAAGAGTCGGAGTCCATGTTCAGGGTGGGGGGCGGCGGCTACGGGAGTGCAGGGGCCCGGGATGCGGGCGCCGGGACACCGAGCCGCTCAGGGCTGGGGGCTCCGGCGGCCGCACAGAGCGAGGGCGGACCCGAGAGGGGTCGCCCCGGCTGGAGATGATGAGGGGGCTCGGCGCGTTGCGTCCCCGGCTCAGTGCTCCCGGGCCGGCGGCTCCACGGCCAAGCAGAGTTGGCGATGCAGCTCCTGCGGCCGGCGCGGTGGGAGAGGCGGGAGAGTCGCTGCGGGGGGCGGCGGCGGCGGCGAGCGGGAACCCGACCCGCTCCCCGACCTGACGCCCAGTTCGGCTCGTGTCTCGGGAGGGAGGGCGGGAGAGCCGCGAGGGCTGTCGGGAAATGTAGTCTGTGGGCGACGGGAAGCCGAAGGCGCAGGGGCGGGCGCGAAGCATTGTGGGAGTAGTAGTCCCAGCTCCGCCTCTGAGGCGCACAAAGGCCGCCTCGCGGACTCCAGCCCCCATAGAGCTCCGCGGCGGCTGCCCGGTGTGTGGGGGCGGTGTCTCCGGGACCTGAGGCTGCCGGAGCGGGGGAGGTGCGGAGGCTCGCGCTGGCTGTGCGGTGGGGGAGGGGCGGCGCGAGCGGTAGCGCCGCGGTCTCCGCGGGGGCGGGGGGCGAGGGGCGGGGGTCAACCCGGCGGGTGGGGGTGGGGCTGACGGCCTCGGTCGAGGAGGGCGGCGGCATCTGCCGTCTCCTTTTGGACTTGGGGGTTCGTGCCCCTTTGTAGGGCCGTGGTCCCCGCGGCGGGGGCGACGAGCGCTGACGTCGCGGCCACCCCCTGGGCTCGGACCCGGCGGGGCAAACTTGTTTTCGCGGCCAGAATACGGCTCCTCCAGTCCCGGCGGTCGTAGGTCGGCGGGACCGAGGATCTCCTGGGGTCTGTAGGATCCACGTTGGGGTGTCGAGTAACTGCGTTTTTAAAAACTCTATGCCAGGGTTATCAGTGTTTTGGAAGATGTTAGTCTTAAATTCGCTTTTCTCTCTCTCTCTCTCTCTCTCTCTCTCCTCTCTGCCCGATCTTGGGACCACCCCTGTTTTCTTACTTTAACTGAATTATTTTCTGAATGTAAACCTCACAGGATTACAGCAGTGGTTGAGAGATTTGGTATTGACAATGATTTTATTGATATTTGATGGAGTTTGCGGAATTTAAATGCTGGACGGCTGAGTATTTTACAACTTTATATGTTGAAGGTTAATTGACTCTGAACACTTAGTTGAAAATTATCCGCTCGGATAAAATTACCAGAAGAGGCCTGACGTTTTTGAACATTTTTGATAACCATTTGAAAGGGGAAAAAAAAATCTATAGATGATTCAATAACGTGTTTGGTAGCTTCGAAGACAAAGGAACTGCGTTAAAGAGGAGGGACGTAAAATTTTAAATTCGAATCAGAAAACTGACTCCTGGACTTACTAAATCAAGAAAGTTGATTGGAAGAACCTCTAGGAGATTATTTCTGAGGGAGTGATGCCTCGTTGGTTGACTACTGCTGTTTAGATTAAGATAATTCTGAAGGAAACTACTGGTTAAGGGACTGGGTTTATCTCAGAAACACTTCTGAGCGGCGGTTTCCTAAACTGTAAAAGTTTTTTCGTAGTTCCTTTCTCCATAATGGTAGTTTACTATTGTTGTTTTTATCTTTTAATGTTATTTCAGTAGTGCCTTCCCAGCGTTGGATAACAAGTTGAGGTGCTCTAGAAAGTTAGTAAGATTAAAAACAGACGTTGGACTTGGCCTTTGAAAACATCACCAACAGCTTCTTAGAGAATTGTCACATTCAGGTGATTTAGCCGGATTTGGAATGTTACCTGATCACTGTGACCAGAGCAAATGTCCTGAGATCAGCCAGCGTTGCCCAGGGCCACTTGTTTTGCCTGAATAAGAAAGGGCCACCACGAAGGATATTATCCTATTGTTAGTTTTTTGTTTTTAAGATTTTATTTATTTATTTGACAGAGATAGAGACAGCCAGCGAGAGAGGGAACACAAGCAGGGGGAGTGGGAGAGGAAGAAGCAGGCTCATAGCGGAGGAGCCTGATGTGGGGCTCGATCCCGTAACGCCAGGATCACGCCCTGAGCTGAAGGCAGACGCTTTAACCGCTGTGCCACCCAGGCACCCCTATCCTATTGTTAGTTTAAAGGCCTAAATGCTAAAAAGAATATTGATTGGAGGTGAAGTACAAATAAGAAGGAATTTTTGTAACTGATCATTGTTGGCTATGATGTAAGTTTTCCACATAGTAAATACTAAGTCCCCTTCCCATTAAGAAAGGGAAATAAAGAATTTGTTCTTTATTTGAAAATAATGATGGACTTGATGACAAAGCCTTAGAATTCGGGGATCTATATTGAATGAAACCACTCAGTCACCCTGAGGAAAGAACATTACAAACCTGGGTTGTGTCATGTCACAGTGATAATTCTTGCTCAGAATAGGAACTCAATAGATATTTTTTTTTCTTTTTTAAGATTTTATTTATTTGACAGAGAGAAAGAGAGAACAAGCAGGGGGAGCTACAGGGAGAGGGAGAGGGAGAAGCAGGCTCCCCACTGAGCAGAGAGCCCCACGTGGGCCTCCATCTCAGGACCGTGGGATCATGACCTGAGCCACCCAGGTGCCCCGCAATAGATATTTCTTGAATAAGTTATTCATAAACAGTAGTTCTTAGTACACAGATGTGACCAGTACTACCTGATGTAGTGTGCTTGTTTCCTGCCTGCCACCCAAGTATTTTCATGGAGGACCTTCTTGGTCTCCTTTGATTCCCCTTGGAAATTTAGCCCTTTGGAGGAAGTTTAGACATTATATCTACCATCCCATCTCTAGTCTCAGGGAAGGACTAGAATACCAGTAACTGATCCAGATTCAATAGCATAGTATGTACACGTGGGGGAATGTAGTTGGTTTATCTAGTTTATTTCTCAGGTGTCCTGCACTACACCTGGGCTCCAAGGGGCAAATTTGGAATTCAAGGATTAATGCAAGAGCATTAGCCAGATTCTTGGAGTCTGTGATTCCTTGTTTTCTGCTAAAAAAAAAAAAAAGAAAAAAAAAGTATATAGATATATCTGCTGAAGATTATAGTTATTTGGAAAAGAAGGGGTAAAAAAGTTAGCACAGGTTGTGACAAGTTTTAAAATACTAAGAATACCATAGTTTCCCAGTAAGTAACTTGAGAATGTAGTTATTTTAATTGAGTTACCAAATATAGCTTCACCTTTCTAATTCTCACCAGCTACACTACATTCATTTGGGGAACATTCAGGAAAGCTTTCTGCCTCCCATTATAACTCAGTGCTTGAGTGCGGGCATGAACATAACCAAAGATTTGTTTTTCCCAGAAATGCTTATTGGTGGTTTTTGTTCAGCTTTAATAGTATGGAATTCGTGGGGCGCCTGGGTGGCTCAGTTGTTAAGCGTCTGCCTTCGGCTCAGGGTGTGATCCCGGAGTTCCGGGATCGAGCCCCACATCGGGCTCCCCCACTGGGAGCCTGCTTCTTCCTCTCCCACTCCCCCTGCTTGTGATCCCTCTCTTGCTGGCTGTCTCTCTGTCAAATAAATAAATAAAATCTTAAAAAAAAAAAAATAGTATGGAATTCGTATGGATAGTTCCTAGCCGCAGTTTCTGACTTTTCCACTTCCATGTCCAGGAAAGGGGGGAAAAAAGTGATAATTCCCCCAAATCGTCTTGTTTTCAACTTTTAGTACCTTGACCACTGTATGAATATATGTATGTGAATAGTTTTAAGTCATTAATAAATAAGTTTTAAACCATGTATTGTCAACTCTTTATAAAGCAAGGAAAATAACTTATGCACAGACAGGTCAAATGGACTTGCTGTGTATGGCTCATTCAGGTAAACTATAAAGATTAATAGCTACCACTATGCCAGATACTGTGGAAATGTTTTGATCTACAGTATCTCATTTACATGTAATACTGCACTTAATAAATAGCGAATACTAGTAGCGTTCCTTAGAGGAAAGTTTACATAGGGTGGGTTCACTACAAGCCACACTTCAGGTGGTCCAGAAGCTGAAAAGAATCAGGGTGTACAATAGGAAAAAAGGTGCGATCTCTTTTTGATGGTATAAATGCTGAAGTATGTGTTCCTAAATGTTCTCAAAGGGAGAAAAAAAAGGATAACAGTGGCTTTTATAAAATGATCTCAGTGACCTCTTGTCCTGTCTGCCTGAAATTAGAATTCAAGTATCAAAATTGCATAGTGTGAATGTTTAAAATGGTACCATTATTTGTTAAATTACATTATCATAAAGAAGTTGCTCAGGCGGAGACCATTTTCATGATTGCGGAACAAGTAAATTTTAAAAACTTTCATGGTTGAAGTTTACTTTTTTTTTTTTGTCTGCACCCTTCCCGCTCCTCCCTCCAACTGCCCTCTCCCCAGAAGTTTAATCTTTAAATACAAACATTTTCCCCCAAACTATGGGTCTTGACTAGAGCTAACACCTTTCTTACCAACCACTAGTGTTTCTACCATGTTGGGCTGTGGAATGACATTTGAAGAGTTTGCCAACTGTATCAATCACATGGTCATACTTCAGTAAATGAATTTCTCACATTCCCATCTTGAACTCTTAAGGTTGATGAGTGAAAAGGGAACTAGATGGCATGCCTGGGTTAGGTTTTTCAGATTTCCAAACACAGCTGATGGGTCTGAATCTGTTTATTTTCTGACCACATTCCTTTGCTGACTTAGATATGTACATGTGGCTTCAAATGCTCCCCTTTTAGGTGCCGGATATCAATAATATACCTTTTTTCTCAAGAACTGAGTTTTTAATTTTATTCTCAAGAACTGAATCTTTAATTTCATTTTAAACTGGTATTATTTCCTTAATACACAGGCAAGCACAAAGAAAACAAACCTAACCACCTAGAGAATATGTTACCTTCACAGTTGTTTTGTAGGCATATGAGCACAGACAACAAATTGGGTCATACTACGGGTAATCAGATTTTTTGCTCGACAGGATAGCATGAATATCTTTCCATTTCAATAAACATATGCATCATCATTCATCAAGGCTTCACAGTAAGGCTGATTTATTTAAATAATTACACAAAACCAGACTCCGTTCTTCACTCTTGAAACATTTTTGATTTATTAAAACTTTGCTTCTCGGCAAGGTGGACGTGTTCTGACCCAGAGGGACTGGAGTACTTTTCCCTGCAAACATCCCACTTCCTGGCTACTCAGACTTTCTTGTCACAAAGCCTGTGCAAGTAAGCTATTGGCCGGGCTCCTGGGCCCAGGAATGCTGCCGCTGCCGTTAATAGCTGTGTGAACAGTCCATCTATGGGCAACAGGCAGCTGCCTGGGTACCTGAATGTTTTCTTACTTAGGCCTGCGCTTCCCATGCTGAAATTCGGACCAGATATATTCTCATGGCAAGATGATGAGATTCACGAGGACAAGGCAAAGCCTGCAGTTCGCATTTCAGGGATGGAATAAAAACAAGATGTCTTCTCCAAAGGTTGCACCGACTTAGCTGGAACCAAGAAATGACAGCAACCCCCCCACCGCACCCCCCCACCCCCGTGTGCCTGGCCCGCCCTGGGACACACGTGGGCGAGTGGGTGAGGCGTTCCCCAGGAATGTCTGCAAGGCCCACAGGGCCTGGGTGGGGGCTATTAAATAACCAAAACCCAGGTTTCTTCAGAGAAACAAAAGGACTGTAGTCAAAATAAGGGTCTTTTCTAAAAGTGGGCAAAGCGTACATTAAAGAAAAACCATGGCTATGTTGAAAGTGCTGGCACTGTATCTCCTGGAACAAAATAAGGAAGATTCCTTTCTTCACAGTCACCCCACAAGTGACTGTGACGTTCCTGAACGCCCACACCCCTGGTTTTTAAGGCAGTCCCCTGTCTGACCTTGAACTAAAGGCACCTTCCCCCGGGCCCCTAGTGTCCCCTCTCCTGGAATAGGAAAAACTATTTTCCCCAGATTTATTACATTACTTATATTATTGTAATTTTCTGGTCCTTGAGCCTTTTGTTCAGCTTCATAAGGCGTTCTTCTGAATTCTTAACGACTGTCTCCTACTCTCTGTCTTCCATTTCCAGGAGAGGTGGGCCAGGAGGCCTGGGGGTCGAACCCGAGCAGGCCTGACCCCTTCTCAAGGCAGCTCTGGAGCCTGAGTCTCTATGAATCGGCAAGTAAAACTGCCCCTTGTGCCCTGACGAAAGTTAATGACCGAGTTAGTCAAGTTTGAAACTCCTGCAGGAACACAGTGGAGCGGATTCCTGGCAACTGGCCCCGTGTCACTTATAAATGCGCCAAGAAAAAACGTCATCTAAAAAGCTTATACTTGTTCAAGCTTTGGTCCTGAATTGTAAAAATCCTGCCTTTGCAATCTGCCCAGCGATAAGGCTAACTAGTAACCCTTGGAACCAGTGGAATTCAAAACAAAACAAGAAAAAGGCATTGTAGCGAGCCACGCAGGGGCTCAGGGGCCGACGCGGTAGGCAAGTCTGGCGCGAAAGGGGTGGCTCGGGTTCCGGGCGCCGAGCTCGCCCCCGCCGGCTTTCGCTCCACATCAGGGCCCGGTGGGTCGTGGGCGGGTCCTGGAGGCCCCGACCCGGGACGAAGAGGACACTGGTCGCCCGGCGTGCCCGGCTCGGGCGGGGGGCCTCGGGCAGCCCCGGAAAGGCGCGGACGCGGGGCGGGCGGGCGGGTGACTCAGCCTGGGGCGCAGGGCGGGCGGCGGCGCCGGACCCGGAGGGGTTAAGTGGGCGGGGCCAGAGACGCCCCGCCCCTCCCGCCCCCGCCCCGAGGCCGCACCGCCCGGCAGTACTTATAGCGGCGGCGCGGGGCGCGCGGCGTTCCTCCCGCTGGCCCGGGCCGCGGCGTGTCCCAGTGCCCGAAGCGACGGCACCATGGAGCGGCCGGCGCCCCTGGCCGTGCTCCCCTTTTCGGACCCCGCGCACGCGCTGAGCCTGCTGCGCGGCTTGAGCCAGCTTCGCGCCGAGCGCAAGTTCCTGGACGTGACGCTGGAGGCGGCGGGCGGGCGCGACTTCCCCGCGCACCGCGCTGTGCTGGCGGCCGCCAGCCCCTACTTCCGCGCCATGTTCGCGGGGCAGCTGCGCGAGAGCCGCGCCGAGCGGGTGCGCCTGCACGGCGTGCCGCCCGACATGCTACAGCTGCTGCTAGACTTCAGCTACACGGGCCGCGTGGCGGTGAGCGGCGACAACGCCGAGCCGCTGCTGCGAGCCGCCGACCTGCTGCAGTTCCCGGCGGTGAAGGAGGCGTGCGGCGCCTTCCTGCAGCAGCAGCTCGACCTGGCCAACTGCCTGGACATGCAGGACTTCGCCGAGGCCTTCAGCTGCGCGGGCCTGGCGAGCGCGGCGCAGCGCTTCATCCTGCGCCACGTGGGCGAGCTGGGCCCGGAGCAACTGGAGCGCCTGCCGCTGGCGCGCCTGCTGCGCTACCTGCGCGACGACGGGCTGTGTGTGCCTAAGGAGGAGGCCGCCTACCAGCTGGCGCTGCGCTGGGTGCGCGCGGACCCGCCGCGCCGCGCCGCGCATTGGCCGCAGCTGCTGGAGGCCGTGCGCCTGCCCTTCGTGCGCCGCTTCTACCTGCTGGCGCACGTCGAGGCCGAGCCGCTAGTCGCGCGCTGCCCGCCCTGCTTGCGCCTGCTGCGCGAGGCGCGCGACTTTCAGGCGGCGCGCTACGACCGCCACGATCGCGGGCCCTGCCCTCGCATGCGCCCGCGCCCCTCCACCGGCCTCGCGGAGATCCTCGTGCTCGTGGGTGGCTGCGACCAGGACTGCGACGAGTTGGTCACCGTCGACTGCTACAACCCGCAGACGGGCCAGTGGCGTTACCTGGCCGAGTTCCCCGACCACCTGGGCGGCGGCTACAGCATCGTGGCGCTGGGCAATGACATCTACGTGACGGGTGAGGGGACTGGGGGCCAGCCGGGAGGACACTGGGTTAGCCTCCTGCGCCCCCAGGAGAGCGCGTTTTCCTGCTGGAGGAACCTGTGAATCCCGGGACCGCCCCACAGTGTGAGCGGCCCCTTCCCTCCACCAACCCCCCCCCCCGCCCCCAGCTGGCTAGTGGGTACACTTCTAGAGCTGGTACTTTAGATCTAGAAGACAGTTGTGTGAGCGGGGACAAGCAGCTGCTTGTGGTCTCTTTGTTCCCCCGGTGCGGGGGCGGGGGGAGCCGCCTAGATGACAGATGAGCCCACTCTTTGCCCGGGAGGTGCCCCCACCCCCATTTGGTTAGAGGATACAGGGGCATTCACCCCACACAATGGGTGCTTTCTTTTTCCCTCTAAGGAATCCAGGGACAGGCAGGGGCTGGTGCTCCATGAGACATCCGTTCCGGGTCCTGGGGATTTCTCCCACCCAGCTGAGCCACACGGGCCCCCTGACTCACTCATTCTGTCACCAGTGACAAGGTTCCCTTAGCCTTGCACCTAGGCTGTGCGCTGGGGGTCACATGGTGTTCATGCTGCTCCCTGCCCAGCGACTGTAAACATGGTCACATGCTAAGAGGTTTTCTTCCAGTTACTTGGCCCAAACCCCAAAACACTGCCGAGTCATGCTGGGCGGGTCCCAGCCTGCTCTGGTCCTGGGCATCTCCCACATTTTTCATTACAGATAAATCCCAGTTCAGACATGGGGCTACCTCCTTCCCTGGGGTGAGGAGGGGCGGTCTCTGTGACAGCTATATAAGGAAAGAACCCGACTCAGCGAGCATTGGGCCCAGCGGAAGGCTGTTACCGGTCAGTCGGTGAACCGAGGCTGGGGCCGGGCCATCAGTGCCGCTATACCCAGCCCAGCCCGCCACATTCAGGAGAAAGCCAGCTCAGAGCTCTCGTGTTCCCCACCCCCACCAACCCTCGTTGACAAGTGGAGGAATCCTGGCCTAAGGACACATCAGCTCCTCTTTCGCCTGCTGCTCTGTTTCAGCCTTTGCTGGAATATGCTGGAATCAGTCCCTTTCCAACCTGAGGTTGGCCCTGTGTTTGGGAACTGTGCCCTCCCAACACATGAACGTCTGGCCCGTGAACTCCGTCCCAGAACTGGTTAGACTCGCCCCAACTTTGCACACCCCTTCCATAAATGTCTCAGCTGAGCAGCTAATCCTTTGGGTTTAGACAGGTGGCTGGGTCATTCCATACAGCTGCCTGTAGGGAATTTCATGGGGGCGACAAAGCTAGCTTCAGCTGCCTTGGACAGTTACCCTTTACAAGGAAGAAAGCAGGCAGAGTGCACTCTGTAAGAGCTTTGTCTTTTAAAAAGCTCAAGGCTATGAGACAGAATGTCATGCATCCTCGGCCCTGTGGCGCCAGCTTGGGGGACAGTAGGGGATGTGACTCCCAGGGTTCTTGGGGTCCCATCACGCTGTGGAAATCTAATGTGCTGGGTAGATCTGGTTTAATGTATGATTATAGCCAGCACCACTGGAGGGGGTTAGCACTTTTTTTTGAGAGAAACGTAGAGAGAGGGGACATTGTGCTTATAGGGCTTGATGCATTTTTCCAGACAGAGCACGTGTCGGTAACCACCTGAATCAAGAACTGGAGCCCTAGCATTCCACTCCTCTTACTTGTTGTGTTGGGCTCTTGTGTGCAAAGGAAAATAGATTTCCTCTCCACTTGTCCTGGCACTGGCTTGTTTGGGGTGCCCAGGGAGGCTAGAATTCTTTGAACAAGTCCCTGTGCACCCTACCCACCTGCTTTGTGGCTCCCCAGAAATTTTGGCCCTGAGCCCAATGCCCTCCCTGGTTCAGTTGAGGTGGTTGACAGTGTGTGGGGGGGGGTGTCCAGACCGAGGTTATTGTTTACTTGGAATTGTGTCTGCAGGGCCTTTGTATGACCCACACATATTTAGCATTGTTCTTACGTCCTGAGGCTCTGTCATCCTCCTGGGCTGTGGTCAGCATGTGCATGGCCTTTGCCCCAGCGTGGAGCTGTGGCTTTGGTGAGAGAGGACAGGAGAGGATGGTTGTTTACAGGACGGTTGTTTACGTCGAAACCCAATGTAGTTCCTTCCTGCCCTGGGAGACTCCCTCGGGGAAGTTCACGGAGGCAGGGGTGGGTGACTCACCCCGAGTCAGCACGGGCTGACCTGTCCCCTGCACGTCCCGGCAGGTGGGTCTGACGGCTCCCGGCTCTATGACTGCGTGTGGAGGTACAATTCCAGCGTGAACGAGTGGACCGAGGTGGCGCCCATGCTGAAGGCCCGCGAGTACCACAGCTCCTCCGTGCTGGACGGGCTGCTGTACGTGGTGGCCGCAGACAGCACGGAGCGCTACGACCACACCACGGACTCCTGGGAGGCCCTGCAGCCCATGACCTACCCCATGGACAACTGCTCCACCACCGCCTGCCGTGGCCGCCTCTATGCCATTGGCTCCCTGGCCGGCAAGGAGACCATGGTGATGCAGTGTTACCACCCGGACACGGACCTGTGGTCGCTGGTGGACTGTGGCCAGCTCCCACCCTGGTCCTTCGCCCCCAAGACCGTGACTCTGAATGGACTTATGTACTTCATCAGGTGAGTCCCCGGCGGCCGATGTCCCTTCTCGGTCCTCCTGCCCAGGCCCTGTGCCGAGGCATGTTATCACTGTGCTCCCATTTCACAGATGAGGAAGCAGGCCGTGCTGGGAGCCCAGGCTAGGTCTTTCTAACCTGGAGCCTTCTGTGCTGCCCCATTTCTTAGAACAGTTTCTGTGGGCTCTAGGTTTTCTTAGTTAAGGGATCCTAACTGATGGAGTTAGAGCCTTTGATTGATCGATTGATTAATTGATTGGAGTTAGGTCTTCTCAGAGAACTTCTTGAGATTCCTAGAAGCTAAAGAAAATGTGTTGCTTTGCTTGCTCTTCTGCCTGGAGGGTCCCAGTCTAACCCCTGGTTGTTGTCACATGGCATTTATTATAAAGGAATTTGCTCTACCATGAGGGATTTTGAATCTTAAAAAGACTAGGGGAGAACTTTTTGGACACTTGAGTCTTCAGGAAGGTGCTGCCTTGTCAGAGGGACCCTGTGCTCACCCAGCAGGGTGTCCACACTCTGCCACCAGGTGCAAGAGCCAGGCAGGGGTTCTGCTCCACCCCCTCGACGTAGAGCAACACTTGGGCCTTCAGTGCGTGGCGTAGGTCCTGTCTGTTCCCTCCCCACTTGACCTGGCAGAGGGAGGCCTCACAGCCCTGTGGAGTGAATGCTGTTCTCTAAGGATCCCACAGCCACGCTGGACCAGGGAGGGACCTGGGATGGAGCAGGCCCCAAAGCTAGCTGGGGGACACGAGGACGATGACGAGAGTTAGCACATGTCGGGGCCCTGAGCTCTGTGTGGCCTGTCTCCGAGTTGATCCCCATGAATGTCTGACGAGATGGGCACCACTGTCGTCCCTGTTTCACAGATGGCAGCCGAGGCTTCCAGGGGGTTAGGTCTGAATGGTTTCCTCCATCCCCTTTCAGACTGGGGCTTTGAATTGGGAGCCTCCGAGGAAATACGTACTTGGCTCCTCAGCGGTACCCCTTGTCTTGCGTCCTGAGCTGTGCTGGCCTCTGTCTGCCCCTCCACTCTGCTCCCCCAGACCCGAGGCTCCCTCCTCAGGCTTTCTTGGTGAGCACATTCAGAACAGAGATGGCACCGTTTGCCACACATCCTTGTAGGCCAGGAACCTACAGGGCGCTCCGAGAAAGCCCTGCGATTTCCACCAGCTTCTGGTCCTATTCTGAAACGTCATCTGACCCTTCACCCAGCTCTCCCTCCCCCAAGTCAAGGTAGATGTCTTCAGAGAGGGGGTGGGGACAGCTATAAATACTTCTCAGAGTGCCAGAACCTTGGCTTCAGCCCTTCAGTAGCAGTTCCAGCTTGAGCGCCTTTGAGAATGTCCTCCCTGCCCTGTGATCCTGAGCAAGACGGGCGCAGGGGCCAGTCTGCCCACAGAAGGCCCCCTGTGCCTTACTCCTCCACGTCGGAGTCTCTTGTCACTTGCTAGCCAGCCCCCAGGTGGAAGCATTCAGGTGCCTCCCCCATGCCCACTGTTAGCCTTTGTATGGATTCACCTAAGCCGTGGGAGGCTGGGGGAGGTGGGCTCCGCTCTCCCCCAACAACCCCCCCACCCCACCCCCCGCCCCTGGCCACCAGGCGGAGCAAGTGCGCAGCAAGGAAAGACAACCCCGGTTGTCCTCCAGGGGTGCAGTGC
Organism: Ursus maritimus; assembly: GCF_017311325.1. NCBI lineage: Eukaryota > Metazoa > Chordata > Mammalia > Carnivora > Ursidae > Ursus > Ursus maritimus. The sequence continues at coordinate 4,462,230 of NW_024425786.1, read as the reverse complement.
GGGCAAGGCCCGGAGTCTCGCTCTGATGCACTTGAGTGTTTGTCCCAGAGCCACCCGGTTCATGACCCCACTGCCTAATAAGCCACGGAATGCCACGTGTCAGGGCAGCTCCTGTCCACAGGCCGTTCTTTCAGGGGTACCCAGTGCCAGGCTGAGGCCTCAGCTCCTCAACGGCTGCTGTCCTGGGCCACTCCCTGCTCCAGTGCCCCGCCTCGGCCCCTGTGTGAGGCTCCTTGGCTGGGGTGCCGAGCCCCCCACAGGAGAAGAAGCTGGGAGCACCGTCCAGCCTGGCACCTCTGGCTGCAGCTTATTCCTCTCCGGGAGGGGGCGGGGAAGGGGCCCAGCGGCCTCTGGTGCTAATTGTCCTCGTCATGGGGGCCACAAGCTAAGAATGGTTTTTACATCTTGAAATGGTTGGGGGGGAAAAAATCCAAGCAGGAGCCGTATTTTATGATGTGAAAAGTTGCACGAAATGCAAACTTCTGTGTCCATAAATAAGGTTTTTTTGGAATGCAGCCTGCCCCTTAGCCAGCGGCTGCTGGTGCGCGTGCAGTGGCAGGCAGCGCTGGGGACTTGCTACAGAGTCTGCTCTCCACGGCCTGACGTGTTTGCTGACCGGCCCTTCTGCTGACCCAGCCTCGTTACTGTCACTGCCGTTTGGGGGTTAGTGTCTCTGCTTTTCGAGGCTGGGCCTTTGAGCCTTTTATTGCAGGAATCAAGAGTGTGTCAAACAAGGTGGCAGGATTCTGACCCCAAACGGAAGGGCAGCCCTGGTACTTCTCTCCTGTGACCGTGACTGTCCTGCTGGGCACCCAGGACACAGCCAGGAACAGGAGGAGCCTGGGGGACTGACAGCGGAGGAGACGGCCTTAGCCCAGGAGCCGTCAGGGCGCATGGCAGTGTGCAGTGGGGCAGGAGGGCTGGCCTGGCCTGGTCAGCTGTGGAAGGGAAGACAAGCCCAGGTGGAAGACTGAGAGGAGACAGGTGGGAAGAGCTGTGAAAAGTTCAGCTCTGAAGCCAGCCAGTGGGGCAGCCGTGAGGACAGGACGGCTACGTTGGTATAGAGCAGTGGGGAGGGTTTGAGCACCGGAAGGGGATCTTCAGATTTGAGAAGCAGAGTCTGGTTCTGGCCTCAGAGCCCAGGCCAGATAGGTGTGAGGGCCTGAAATTGGCCCCTGCAAACCAGGGCTAGGGTCTCACTGGGCTTTGGACTACCAGATGGGATCAAAGAAGTTCTCAAAGGAGAGGGGCCCTCGTGGCCCTCCTCTCCGGCTCCTCACACCCAGGAATGGCTTCCTCCTGGCTCTGACACATTCCCCCCCTCTCCTCCCACCCACAGGGACGATTCTGCGGAGGTGGACGTGTATAACCCCACAAAGAATGAATGGGACAAGATCCCATCTATGAATCAGGTAATTATGTGAACGTGTTGGCATTGGAAGCACAGGCTGGTCCTGTTTTCTGGCCAGAGTGTTGGTATGACGTGTTTGGGAACTAGTCTTGATGGGTGGAGCCTGTGTTGAGTCCTTTCCCAGTGTTACCTCACTTAATAGAGGACTGGTTTTTCCCTCAGTTCATGCTGTGGGGCAGTGAGACCTTAAACAAATCCCAGGGTCAGACAGTTTAGCAAGTTCATCCACCAGACCCGTATTTGTTGAGTACCTGCTGTAAGTCAGAGAGCACGTGGGGAAGAGTGTTCCACAGAGGGACAGCAAGTGCAAAGGCCCTGGGGCAGGGTGTGCTGAGTGTGGTTGTAGAGGAAGCCCCACAGCCCAGTGTAGCTGGAGCAGAGCAAACAAGGGGACAGCAGAGGGCATGAGGTCAGACAGGAGTGACCCTGGGAAGACATTTATGGAGTGCCTACTGTGTGCTTTAAACAGGACACTGTTGCTATCTGATCAGGGTCTCTCCTCTCCGTTTGTTGAGCAGAGAGGTGCTGAGCCTGACCCTGTGATGGAGCTGGGCAAGCGTGTCGGCATTTGGCCACATGGGCAGTTTCCTTAGTCCCAGATAGTTGTGTATACCCACTCACATCTTTTTTGTCTTCCTTAAAATTTCCAGACCTGTTCTCATGCTACCTCTGCATGGCAGTTGTGACAATTGTCACAGTTTACAACATCCCAGTTTAACATCTTTACGTTTAGAAAATGTAATTTTGTTTTTCCCCGTAACAACCTACCCGTTATAGCAAATTTGGGAAAGACGAGACTGTCCGGTTTTGTGGTTCAGAGCCCAGACTTTGAGTCCGGTGCTGGCTCGGCCTCCATCAGCCATACAAGGCTGTTTTCCCACTTGCATGACGGGGAGAACAGCCGATCCTGCTTCAGGCTGATGCTGCTCGCAGGGAAACTCGTGGCTTCAATGGCCTCCCAGCAGCACAGGGACCAGGCATGGCCTGGGACCCCCTGGGACCTGTTTTCTGAGCTGGGGTGTTGGTCTGTCCTGGGAAGGGTATGGAGGCCAGCTTTCCCAAGGGTCCCGGGCGCCTTCTCCATGGAGAGAGACTGGGGGGTTTCTGCCCTGCCCTGGCTGCCAGCCTCCACTTGCCTGTCCCCCTTGGCCCGCAGGTGCACGTGGGGGGCAGCCTGGCCGTCCTTGGAGGGAAGCTCTACGTCTCAGGTGGTTACGACAATACGTTTGAACTGTCTGATGTGGTGGAGGCCTATGACCCAGAGACTCGGGCCTGGAGTGTCGTGGGACGGCTCCCAGAGCCTACCTTCTGGCATGGCAGCGTCAGCATCTTCCGCCAGTTCATGCCCCAGATGCCCTCGGGTGGGCGAGGCTTTGAACTGGACAGTGGCAGCAGTGACATGGATGTGGCGCGGCCACGGCTGCCGCAGAACCGCAATGAACTGCACTAGCCCCGGCCCGGCCCGGGGAGGGCCTCGGTGCAGGTGACAAGGCACGTCTGCAGGGGGCGGTGAGCCCCGCCTTCGTGCACGAGGATAGGTTGGGCTCAGCAGGTGGAGCCTGGGCTCGGGCTGCTGAGTGAGCCTCAGGATCTGACCCCAGGAGAGTTTCTGTGCATGTAGAGCCTGACTCAGAGCTGCTGGGACCATAGCCCGTCGCAGACGCCCCTCCCTCTGCCTCCCTGCCAGCACAGGTCTCTGGCTCCAGCAGGTGACCTCTCCTGCTGCCACTGCCTACACCTCCTTGCTCCCACCTGAGAGAGGAGGGCCACTTGTGGGGTACAAGTCCTCCCCTGAGAGTCTGGGAGTGGTCCAGGCCTGCCTCCCCAGGCCTGTGTGCTCTGCTGGTCTGGGGCATCGGGAACCAGGCCGGCGATGGCTGCAGCGGGGTCCCGAACTCCACGTCCAGGGCCGGACGTCCCAGTGGGCCAGCTCCCTGGATGGAGGGGATCTGCCTGCCTGGCTCCTCCCCCGCGCTGGGTGTCACACCGAAACACCCCTCGCAGGGGTGGGTGATCCCAGCGGTGCAGGCCAGTGGGAGCGGACAGGAGTGCGGCCTTGAAGGCGGCCCCGAGGGACGTGCTGAGTAAATCCTAGCTCCAGTGAACCGGGGCTGCGGCAAACACTGGGTGGCCCCATCCGCTCCCCACCCTCCAGCTGCCATGTTGCCACCTGACCTGGAGACCTCTCTGGGACCGTCCTCCCTGGGGGATGCAAGAGAGGCAAAAGCCTGCAGGTGCCAGTGTGTAGCTTCTTACTGGGAGGCCCGGGAGTTTGGCACGGACACCCCGCCAGGCAGGTGGCTGTAGGTGCCCTCGCCCTCCCGTGGCAGCGAAGAATCCTGCTGCTTCCAAAGGAAGCCCCGGGCAGGGCGGCCTCCATGGTTGGCTGCAAGGTTTGAAATGCAGTTTGGCCCCTCCTTAGAAGAAGGGGGAGGTGGGGAGGGAGTCAGCGAGAAGCAGAGTCCAGATTGAGTCTTTAATGTCTTCCCCCGCCGTTTCTGCAGGGCAGGGTGACGCTGCCCGCTCCTCGAAAGCCTGGGGCTTCTCCAGGAGCGGATGGCAGGAGGAGCTCCTGGGAAACTCCACAGCTCAGGGGTCCCTGGTTTTCTCTGGGGAGTGAGTGGCCTTGTCTGCTCAAGGTCCCCAAGTAACCTTTGGTTGGATTTGTTTCTCTTCCGAAGAGGAAGATGTTTGCATTTCCCTCATTAGAAACCTGGAAAGCAAGTGTTCGTTGAGTTGCCTTTCCCAGTGAACTAAGTTGGAGATGCGTTCTTACCAGGAGAAGAATGTTCTAGCACTATCCCTTCACAAGCAGCACTGAAACACTTTTATTGGCTGGAGGGTGTGGGTGGTTCTGGGTGGGGAGGAAGTCTTGTGGCCTAAAGAGCTGTAGCTGAGGTCCCCACCTCATGCCCTGGTGAGGCGTCCTCGCTGTCAGGTTAGACTTCTTGCTCCGGAAACCCTGGCTGGAGTGGCTCCAGCTCCAGCTAGCCCCTCCCATCCCCTCAGTCATCACCCACATGGTCACCTCCGCACACCCACTGTGCCCAGCACTGTGGGAAGGCGGGGTGGTGGGCCTGCCTGGGACTCCCCCGCCGGGCAGGCCTGGCTGTGGGATCCCTTGGGCCTGGGCTTCTTCACGCCCCAGGTGTCGCCTTCACCCCTCCTGGTAGGAGTGTTGTCCTCCCCCAAGCAGTGGTCTGACTGCACACTCCCTGGGTTGGGGATGCCTCTCTCTGGCTCCAGTGCCTTCCCAGCAGGCTGACCCCCAGGGGTCGTCCGTGCTCTGTGAAGGCTCTGTCTTTAGTGCCTGTGCAGGCGGAGGCTGCCCAGGCAGGATGGCTCGTCTCCTGGCAGGGAGGGCAGGGCTGCGCTGCTCAGGACTGACGGAGCCCTGTGCCAGCCACTGTGGCCTGCCCACTCGGTGTGGGGATGTGTCACGCAGGTAGATGTGGTGACTGCTGACCAGTCACCCGCAGCGTGCCCTCCCAGAGGAAGAATGTAGGCCTGGACCTCGTGGGCTGTCTCTGCGAAGGCCGGGTGGGGAGTGCAGGGCGAACACGTGCTATGGTTGCTGGAGCTCTCCCAGCCGCCCTCCAGTGGGGCTGGGCTCTGCCAAGGTCAAGGATTTCCCATAGTGACTTACAGGGAGAGGTATCCTGTAACGCTTTTTTGTTGGGAACGGGGCACTGCAGACACCTTGTTTTTCTTACAAAACCAGCCTCTGTCGACCGCACAGCAGGCGTCATCAGTGCTGAGGGCTGGTGCCCGCTCAGGCCTTCGTGTGGCCCCCCCTGCAGCACCCTCGTGGCAGGGGCCCCACGTCCTGGTTCCTACTCTTCTTTTTGGTGCTTTGCTAGGACTCGCTACCATGTGACTGGGTGACTGGCCGCCTCCGCGTCTGGCGGCTGCTGGGGGGCGGGGGGGCTGGTGTGTGCACCAGTGAAGTGCTCTGCACTCACTCTAGAATTCCGCAGGTCCCCTCCACCCAGACCCCACCTTCGGTTTGGAAGGCCAGGGGTGGGAAAGGGAGGTGGCAGCCTCAGCAGCAGCAGCTTCCTGCAGACCCCAGCTGGGGGTCCGGGGTCCGGGACGGCCCTCCCGCGCCCTCCCTGTTCCCTCTGGCAGGGGCTCTGGGCTGTGAAGCCCCCACCACTTAGGGATGTCTGCACACTGACTGGGGTCAGAGATGGGCCGGCTGGGGTGGGGCCGTCCGGGAGCTGGATGTACAGAACTTTTAGTCTATGAGACAAATGAAGTTATGAAAATTCAGTGACCTGTATTTAATGCTGATTTGCTACAAAGTATTGTATATTTATATGATTTCAGAGACTCTTATGTACTAAAGGACACACCCCTTTCAGTGTCCAACATCTAGTTCCAACCCCAGAGGGTGGGGCAGATTTGCCTATTTATTTGTTCTATGGGCTTCGGTGTCCGGAATCTTCTTTAAGATTTTGGGATGCCTTCAATATATACTTTGAAATAAAACTATTTCCTATGCACTTGGTGTCATGGTCTTTATCCTGCTGCTGGTGTCTTGGGAACTTGGGGAGAGGCAGAGCAGCATAGGGCTGTCCCCGTGCCAGCAGGGAAAGGGGACAGAGTTTGGGGTGCCCAGGGCTCGTGCTAAGTCTTGGAGCAAAGCATTTGAGACCCTTTCTTGTCGCAGATCATTACAAGGTAGGAAGTGGTGGGAGAGGAGGCTGAGCCCCAGGCGTGCAGAGTGCAGGTGCCCGAGTCCTACCCCCGTTCACCACTCTAGAGCAGCTTTGGCCTCCCTGACTCCCCATCTTGGCACTCTGCCCCCCCTGCCTTGCTTTCCTCTGCTCCTGAAGGTGGGGTCTCCAGTGGTGATGAGACCCCATCTGCAGTGGACAAACTTTGGACCCAGGGTAGGGGGAGAGCCCTTAAAAGGAGGGTCCTGGGGGAGAGACCATGGGTCCCCTGGGCCACGGCGAAGCTCAGAAAGGTTCCTCGTAGACTCCAAGGAAAAGGCCAATGCCTGGGCAGGGAATACGGTCTTTGAGTGCCCCAGTGGTCAAGGAATAAAAGGAAAGATGGTTACACGAGTTCTGGGTCTGAAACAGACCGTTGTCCTCAAACTCCAGGAGGAATTTGGCATAGCATGGAGCTGCTGTTTCGGGAACGTCCCAGTGATGGTCATGACCATCACTACCCGATTCAGAATTTGCTCGGTACCAGGCACTGAGAAGAGCCCCTGCCAGGCTGACACCCATCCCCTCCCCCTGAATCTGGGGAGTGACGCTCCGGTGACTGCCTGAACCAACACAGCTTGGCAAAGGTGACACTGTGTGACTTGAGGGCCACGTCATAAAAAGGTCTCACAGCTGTGGTCTGTTGGAACATTGGTCCTAGGCAGCCAGCCACCACACTGCGAGGAAGCCTGTGGAGAGGGGCCCAGGCCTACAGCCAGCACGCTGTGAGGCACGGACCCCCGCCCCCCAGCTTCCAGGGAAATCCTGGGGTGGCTGGCCATCTAGCCGTAGATAACTGCAACAGTCCTTGTCTACCAAGTGTGTGCTGTTACTAATTCCATTAAATATGAGGAAGTGACGCAATCATTTGTGTTGGGTCACAGTGCTACAAATAAATCTGAGAAGGAACTTGGGTGCCAGCACCCACGCAATCTTCCTCCGTGATCTGGCACCCATCCCTGCTGTCCCTGTGGCTGCTGAACCCGCGGACCAGCAGGGCCTCCTGTCATTCCAAACGGCCTTGCCTGAACTCCAGGCCCCCTGGACAAGCAAAGCAAGTTAGGACCCTCCCAAGGGGAGGATCCTGTCTGTGGTCCTCGGCCAGCCTGGGTCCAGAGCTTGCTTAACCACGAGCCCTTCCCTTGGGCTCCCCAGTGGGATCTGCTGCACGCTAGCGGGGCAGAGTCAGGATAGCAAGGTCATCATCGGGGGCCCTGGCCACTCGGTTCTGACTCCAGAGGCTTAGTAATGAATCTACCCCCACCCGCTGGCAGCACCACAGCTGTGAAACAGGAGTGCCCCCGCTCCCAGTTCTAGAACCCTGACAGGGACAAGACGAGGAGAGAGCATCTGGGCATCTCCCTCTGCTGAGGTCTCCCGACAAGGTGGGGAAGCTGCTGGCTGAGCAGAGATGGCCCGGCAAGATACCTTTTCTTCTAGAGAACACCGCAGGAAAGCAGCACACCCCTGGAGACCAGGTTACCGGGGAACGACCGCCAGATAGGCTGAAACACTGGAGTCCAAAGCCATGTGGTTTATTGGGGGGCTGGGGCCAAGTGGGCTGTGGCGGCAGGGCGGCTACGTGTCACAGTCCTCGGGGATGGCCGCTGTGATGATGAGCGAGGGCTCCATGACACCCGGGCTCACCAAGCTCTCCTCCGCACAGAGTCTCTGGCCAGGCAGCTGGGAGGCCAGGCCGCCCTGGGCCAGGGACGCCACGATGACCTCAGCTGAGCCCACCTCCAGCTCGGCGGGGGGCTGGAGCGCTACCACCACCATCTTCTCGTCCTCGATGACCAGGTTCCGGAGCTTGCGCTGCCGTGGATTGTAGTTCTCTACGCGGTCGTGGATTTCCATGTGCCTCCGGAGATGGGCCTGGGGGGCAAGGGGGCTCAGAGCTGGGCCCGGGAGAGGCCTGGGACAGGGGGCGCAGGGCCCAAGGGGGCAGGAGGAGGGACGCCGGCCCCAGGCCTACCTGCCGGGTGAACTTGTAGCCGCACTCCGTGCACTCGAACTTCCTGACCCCCTTGTGCCTTCTGACGTGCACACGCAGCTGCTCCACGGCTGCAGGAGGGGAAAGAAGGGACCCCGGCATCAGGAGAGGCAGGAAGTGGGCAGAAGGGGCCGGGAGGACAGGCAGTCCTGGGGTGTGCGGCTGCTCATGGTGGCACCCCGAGGGTGCCCCTGCACCGGACCCTCCGCAGCCTCCAACCCCACCTTGCAGCAGCTCCAAGCTCCAGTCTTTAATGCACAGGCAACAGAAGAGATTCTCTGGCAAGGAGGTTTCGTGCCAAGAAGGAGCGCATGAAAGCCGATACTATGCCTGACCCCACCCTGCAGAGACCCTCCAGCCCCGGCCAGCCCCCCACGGGGCGCGCCCAGGGTCTCCACCAGCCCAGGTACCTTTGAAGGTCTTCCCGCAGATCTGGCAGAAGTGCGGCCGGCCCTCCTGGTGGCGGCTGGCCACGTGCCTCAGCAGGGGCCCCTTCTCCGTGAAGCGCTGCTCACAGAACTCACAGCTGAAGGGCCTCTCACCCGTGTGGGTGCGGTTGTGCTTGTCCAGGCTGGCTGTGGGGACAAGGCGGGGGCTCAGCCGTGGGGGCTCGGCTGCCGGGCCTCGGCCCGGGCCGGGGAGAGGAGGGGCCCGCCTCACCTTGGGTGCGGAAGGTCTTCCCGCAGAGGTGGCACTGGAAGGGCTTCTCGCCTGTGTGCGTGCGCAGGTGCATGTTGAGATTGGCCTTCTGGGTGAAGGCGTGGCTGCAGAACTCACAGACGTACGGCCTCTCGTTCCTGTCCGGGTCGGGGACACAGACAGAGCCATCACCAAGGGAAGCAGCCCCCTTCGCTCTGCAACAGCTGGGAGCGTGCCTGGCCCTGGGGCCAAGGAAACCATCGCCGCCGAAGCACAGCACCTGACACGTGGGACCAGGCCCAGGCTGAGACCAGCGGTGCGGAAGGAGGCCTAGGGCAGTGCCAGGAAAGGGGCACCAGCTCCATCCCAGGAGCCACAGGACACTAAGACTCTGCCCTCGTCTTAACCCAAAATCCTCTCACCCCACTTTCTGCCTGGCAAACTCACGCATCCCTCAGGCGCTGCCACCAGAGAGGCTACAGTCCCATGCACGCCGCAGCAAACTCTGTCTTCCAGGCCCACTCACTGGCCTGGAGCCAGCAGCAGGAGCAGGCCTGGGCAGAGACCGCCAGTTCGCACCTGTGCTTGGCCTTGATGTGCATCTGCAGGCCATTTCGGCTCGAGGCCCTGTGCCCACACTCCTCACACACGAACAGCTTCTCCCCGCGGTGCTTGAAAGCCTCGTGCAGCTGTAGTTCCGTCCGGGACAGGAAGCACTTGGCACAGGTGGGGCACTGTGGGGCAGACGAAGCAAGACCGGGGTGAGGGCAGGGAGGGGTTCCCTGGTCCTCTGCACGACAGAAACCATGCAGCCTACCTGGCTATGACCACCACCTCGCTATTGCCAGCTCCCAGTCCCCAGCACAGTCTGGCACTTACAGCGTGGGGCTTGGGGGCCCCGTGTAGTTTGATCAGGTGGCTCTGCAAGTCCTTCTTCTGCATGAACTGCTGGGAGCAGGAGGAGCACTGGAAAATAGCCCCAAGATCACCTCTTAGGCCACTCACACCAATGGGACCCTGACCGCCCCCAGGCTGTGGGGGCAGGAACCTAAAGGCAGAGCCCAGCCCAAGATGCCAGGAGGTTCCATGGCCTTGCTTGAAGGATGCTTCAGGGAGGGCCCCCAGTGCCATGCCTACAGGGATGCTGAGCCTGTCCTCCATGGAAAGAAGGACCCAGAAAGGGCCAACGTCCCTGCCCGAAGGTAGGGGACACTAGATGGGTAGGGAAGGCTGGGCATCTTGACAACTAGCAAGGAGGAAGCGCCTAACGTCATCCCACATACGGGGCTTGGCAGGAGGGATCCTGGGGCAGCCCCTCCGCCCACAGCCCTGGGGACAGGCCATGCCTGACCTTGTAGGGCATCTCCCCCGTGTGGGACACCATGTGGACCCGCAGCTCCATCCTCCGGCGGAAGGTCTCCTGGCACACGGAGCATGTGAAGACCTGGCAGTGTGAGGGGCAAGCAGGGCCGGCATCAGGGGGGGGCCTCTGCCTGCGACGGCAGCCTCTGCCCGGGCTTCCACTCGCTGCTGGGAGGAGTCTGCCCGAGGGGGGGGACGCTAGGGTGGGAGAGGGCAACATGTGACCTGCCTGCCCTGACCCTGACCATCGCTGAGCACTGCAAACCCACCGTGCCAGGCTGGAGGCAGGGGCCAAGAGACCTCACCCGCAGCCCCCACCCCTGGCAACAGGCCTCTAGGAAGAGGAGGGTAGAGTTTAGCTGGCCATGTCACATGGGCCAGCCCATGGGGTGGGGGCAGGTTGCCAGGTGGCCTTTCACAGCAGCCATCCCCCACCGAGGCACCCCTTCTCCAGAGTCCAGGGGCCCATGCAGGCAAGCCCAAAATGCCTCCCACAAAGTCCTTCCTGTTCTTGGGACAGATGTCCCCACCTGTAATACCAGGGAGTAGACTCGATGGCATCCAAGGACACTCCAGCTCTCTTGAATTTACAGTCCTAGGACAGTCTCCTGGGGGCCCCTCTCAGATGGCAGGAAGACAAAGGCCAGCATGCCCCTGCCCACAAATCCTGGGCCAACCCACAGGTACCTGTTCTGAGCGGTTCATGCAATTCCGGGCTTCATGCTCCACGAGGTTCTCCTTCCGAAAGTAACACTTTCCACATTTGGGACACTCGAAGGGTTTCTCCCCAGTGTGTTTCCTGCCAGGAAAAGCCACAGAGAGTGTGGGGCCTGAGCAACTTCCCACCTCTCCCTCACCCAGTGCCCCTCTGGCTCCCCCACCGGCAGTGCTGGGCTCCACAGCAGAGAGGAAGAGTGGTCCTGAGGCCAGCCACGGCTGCCCACATGGCTTGCTCAGACCTGGCTGATGAAGCCGCACAGGTGCACCCAGAAACCCTCCTCCTCGTGGGAGCCTGCACAGCTGCATACAGGAGGGGCAGCCCCAGAGCCACGCAGGCCCAGCTGGCTAGCATCTCGGCAAAGACAGAAATAATCCCAGGGTCCTGACTCGAGGGAGAAACCAGCGAGTCAGCCTCAACTTCTATGGGCTTTACCATCAAAACCACGGCCAGAACCTGACCACTTCACCTGGCCTCCACTGCACCGCCCAGCGTAGCCAGGCCATCCCCGGCACTGCTGCCCGAGCCTCCTACCTCGTCTCGTGCTCCACGCCTGCCTCTGACAGCTGTGAACTTCAGCAGCCAGAGCAGCCCTTAGATGTAGTCAGACCTCCGTGCTTGTTGCTCCCAACCCTGCAATACTGACCATCTCACCCTGAGAAAAGGCCGGGGGCCTAGGAGGCATGGCTGGCCGGCCCCTCACGCCAGGGCCTTGCTCTCCAGGTCTGGCCTCCCTGATGTTCGCCAACCCACTGGCTCACCCTAGGGTCTCTGCTCTGGCCCTCCTTGACCCACAACACTCACACCAGCCATTCACTTGGTAAAGGTCCTCACTTCCTTTAACTCTGCTTAAAATTCTTTTTTTTATTTTAGATTTTATTTATTTGACAGAGAGAGAGAGAGTGAGAGAGAAAGCACAAGCACGGGAAGAGGGAGAAGGGAGAAAAAGGCTCCTGCTGAGCAGGGAGCCCGCTGCGGGGCTCGATCCCAGGGCTCTAGGATCATGACCTGAGCCGAAGGCAGACGCTTAAAGACTGAGCCACCCAGGTGCCCCAAAACTCCTTTCTTGAAAACTGCAACCCAGCCCCACCCTGAACTCCCCAACCTCTAGGCGGGGCTCTCCCCCTGCTTTCTTCTGTAGCACCTCCCATCTTCCACCACATGGTCAAGTTGCCATCCGTTGGCATCCATCAGTCCCAGTCTGTGCGGCCCTGCTGAGAGGCAGGCTCCCTGAGGCCTCTGCTTTATTCACTAAGGTACCCCACGCACCCAGAACAGTCTTGTCAGTCGCCTAGCAGAACAAAGGAGCTAAATGAACCTTGACCTCAGAGCACCTGAATGGCACCGGCAGCATTCTCACACGTTCTCAGAGACCAGATGATTCTCTCATCCTCTGCCCCTCCGCAGACCGTCCTCATCCCCATCCCAATGACCTCACAAGGGCATCATCCCCTCCCAGTCCTCAGGGCCAGTCCAGCAGCCTGCGGCCCAAGGTAGGGATGGGGACGGCGTCTGCACCCAGCCTCACGCTGGGGGAGCATCAAGCAGATGCGGACCACCCCAGGGGGCCTCCCACACTGGCACTTCCCCAGACCCCGCTGGCTGCAGCTGCCCCAAAGCAGGGCGAGCAAACATCATCCAGCAACAGCTCCAGTCAGTCACTGCTGGCTTCCCAGAGCGTCACGCTGAGAAAGTGTGTGTGGCCCAACCTGGGTTGGCAAAAAATCCGACTAGTGATGACTTGGACCATGAAATGGCAGGACTGGAAAGCAGGTCTCCTAGTTGCCACCCCTGGAGGCCTCGCAGAGACCTGGAGCAGCGCTGTCAAGAAAACTGACCATGGAAATGTTCTGTCCGTGCTGAGTCAGCAGCCAGGGCCCCCCTGTAACTACGGAGCACTTGAAATGTGGCTATTGCAGCTAAGAAACTGAACTCACTTTTACTTTGATTTTAAGTTAACATAGCTTCATATGACATCTCGTTACCTTTTCAGACAATACAGCTTTAAACAAATGATTCATCACGCTCCACGGATACCCTGGGGCTACCATTTCCCCAGAATCACAGAAGGCACCAATCCTAAAGACTGACATCCGTGGCCTAAAGCCCACATTGCCAGGCTTCAGAAATACAGCACGAGGCCATGGGTTTCTCTCATCCCCTTGGCAGAAGGCAGCTACAGATCAAGGTCCACAGTGGGTGGAACTTATTGACAAGGTGTCCACAAACCCACTCAGAGGGCTCAAATTAGGAAAGAGAGGAAGAAAAAATCTGACCCAAGGCCAGGTTCTTACTCCGATGACGAGAGGCAGATTGACATGAGATGCTGCGTGAGTCTGCGATGGAGCCCCCAGCCCCCACATGGCCCAGAAGAGGGGAGTGAAGGCCCCTCCCCCAACAAGGGAATAGTGGACAGGAAAAGAAAATTAAAAAACAGACCGTTTACCTGTTGTGGACTTTTAGATAATATTTGCTGAGGAACTTTTTATGACATGTGGGGCATTCAACTGGCACCGCTGTACCTTTTCTGTTCTCAGCGGGCTCGGCTGCCAGGGAACCTGCGCTCAGGGCTGGCTCAGCAGCACACGGCTTTCTGATCATGTTTGATTTCCTCCTGGTTGGCAAGGTCTCAGTCTCTGAAACGTAATCACCATCCCCGTCGTCCTCAACTTGAACCACCACTTCCCACTAGAGCAGAAAAGGCAGCAGGAAGCGAGGTCACCAAATTAATCAGTAGGAGTTCTGGAGACAGATATACACGGCAGCCAGCTCCATCCAGTTCCATCCCAAGGCCCACCCAACTCACACACATCACCAAATGATTCCCTTTATCAGTGACTATTCCCATCAGGGTCCTAGGGCAGGCCACATCGGAATCTTGGATTTGGAGGGGAGAGGCTCTATCTGTGGGCAGCTGGAAATTTGGCTGGATTTCACTACCCTTGGGAAACACCTGTAACCCTAAGGCCAGCTCTCCAACCCCAACAGGCTGCCAACCCTCGACAGCTATGACTCACAGAAAGGTCAGCCTGAGGCTGCAGAATGGAGCCAGACTCCTAGGTTTGGAGAAAACCTATTCCAGACCCACGTAACAAAGATTCTACCTTGGGGTCCAGATTATCCCAGAAAAATGTCAGTCTCTTCCCGCTGACTACCACCTTCCCATTCCCAGCACCCTGGGCACAGTACCTCATTATTCCCGCCCTGCAGCTGGACACCTTCAGCCTCAAAGGGCCTTGGGAGCACTTTGCAATCCTCAGGCTCCTTGTCCTCTGGGGGACAAACCTTCAAGGCCTGCTTGAGTTTCCCACGGTGGAAGGAGGGGCTCTCACTCTGGGCAGGGAGACCAACCTGGGGCCTCTCAGGGCTTTGACTGCCACTGATCTCCTGGTCCCTGGGGACCTGACCCAGCGACTTTGAAACTTCCTCTTCCTCCAAGCCTGCCGGCTCCTTGAGGTGGCTGTTCACACTCCGGGGGGCAGATCTCCCCAGCCCACTCTGGCCACTCGGTGCCTGCCCCACTGAGGTTTTGGGCTTGAAACTCTGGCACAGCTCCACAGCCTCTGGCACTCGTAACTCCCTGGCTGCCAAGAGCACCTGATCCCGGTTTCCTGAGGTGAGAGCAAGGTGACCAGTATAGAAAAAGTCCAACAGGAGACCAAAGATCTCCGCGAAGCCGGCAGGGAGGACAACACTGCCCCCTGAGCCATCCCCATAGAGACTCTGGAAGAAGTGGCTGCAGCAGGCAAGGACACTCCAGTGTGCCTTGAACACCAGGCCCCCCACATCCAGGGTCGCATCGCAGTACTGGCCCTTCTCCCGCTGCTTGTTGAGCTCCTGCAGAACCCTCACACTGTGCTGGATGAAGGAGCCATCCATGGTCTGTCTGTAGGAGAGGAAGGCAGAAGTGACATCCTGGCCAGCCCAACCCAGGAGTAGCAAGGGCAAGCCCCTGGATTGGGGAGAGGGAAAGGGGAGGTGCACTCTACTCAAACAGTCACATTTATCTCAACCAGGGCTTGGGTCAAGGTTAGAGGGTGCCGGCTGAGCCAGGAATGGAGTGAACGCCTCCCTGGGGGTGGGGGCCCGGTGAGCAGCCCATATTGGGTAGGCCAGAGAGAGTGGGGGGCGGAAGCATGGCTTAGCGGGGGACAGGACAGGGGCGTGAAGAGGTGCAGGTGGAAGGAATCAGTGTGGGAAAAGAGACGGGATATCAACGTGAACTGACCGGCCTGGCACGGCAAGAGGACCCGTGGCAGGGGAGGGCTGTGGGTGCGGACAGGTGAGCAGAACCCACGCCGCGCCCACACTGCCGGGCGGCCGGGCGGAAGGCGGCCACGGCGGCCCGCAGCCCTTCCCTCCCTCGCCCCGCTCCCCCCGACCTCCTCACCCGGGCCCGTGCTCCCCGCGTCAGCTCCACCAACCCCGGACCTCGTCGTCTCCAAGCTCCCCAGACCAACTGCCCGGACCCTACGTGCCCGGCCGACCGTACGGAGACGCCGCCGTCGCCGCCGCCGCCGGACGTGACGTCAGGGCGCGCCGGACGGGGCGAAAGGCTCGGAGCCTCGGGGCGGGGCCGGGCAGAGAACCGCCAATGGGGTGGGGAGAGGGGGCCTGGCCCGGTTCCCTCGGCGTCGGGCTTGCCTCCCGGAGTTGCTTGGCAACTCCAAGCTGGGCGCGGGCTCCTGGCCTGGCTGGGGCCGGTCCCGGGGTTCCGGCTGCGGTCGGCCCCCGCGGCGCCCTCAGCCTGGAGGAGGCAGCGCCCCACCCTCGCCCCAGACAGCAGGAGCAGCCAGGACGCACATTTCACCGCTTTATTGGCAGCCCGGAGCCCGGGTTGGACTCCCGTGAGCTTACACTCTCCGAGCCGAGACTGAGGAGTCCAAAGGCCTCCCGGACAGCGCAGGGCGCGCGCGCCTCTCTAGACCCTCGACCCTCGCCCTTCGGGGCAGAGGAGGCGTCAGCACCACCACCACCCCGCCCCGGTCGTGGCCCTGCCCGCCTCAGTGGTCAGGTGGAGCCGCAGCGCCTTGTGTAGTCCTGGATGGAGGCTTGGAAGTGCTCGGTGCTGTTGAGATCTGGGCGGCACAGGATCACGTAGCACTTGGGGAGGAAATAACCGCTGAAGCCGCCACTCAGGCTGCTCAGCGCCGCTAGCACGTTGACCGCAGGCAGGTACTTGCCCTGGTAGACGCTTGCCGTGGTGAAGAAGCCAATCCAGGACACGAAGTTGAGGAGCAGACTGAAGGTGACGCATTTGGCCTCGTTGTAGTTCTCTGGCAGGTCCTTGCCCAGGTAGCTGCAGGCAAAGGCGCTGACGGACAGGAGGCCATTGTAGGCGAATGCCAACATGAAGCCCAGTGAGTTGGCCTCTGAGCAATCAAGCACCACCAGCTGAGGGAAGCGCTGGTATTCCCTGGTGGGCAGTGGGGTCCACACCGCAAGCCAAGTTAGACAGATGAGCAGCTGGGCCATTGAGCTGATCACCACAAATAGGCTGGGACCATGGTTTTGCACCCAGGCATGGTAGAATGTGGGTACCTTGGCAGAAAACTTGAAGATGAAGACCAGTTGGAAGGAGCGGATTGTCAGGCAGGACAAGAAGATGGCAAAACCGAGGACAAAGAGGCCTTGGCGCAGCAAGCATGTGGGCAGGGTGGGCTCCCCAAAAAAGCCATAGAGCCCACAGCTGCCCCCTGCCAGGGAGCCCAGCATGAAGAAGCACAGCCTGCCCCCAGCGGACCTCACCACAGGGGTGTCTAAGTGCCAGGCAAACAGGCCAGCAGTCCCAGCCACCACCAGCAGCAGCAGCGTATTAGCTGCCAGCAGCACCCAAGAGATGGGTTCATGCCAGGTCAGAAACACCACGGTGCGTGGGAAGCAGGTTTCACTTCCCTCAGGTGCCCATTCTTCTTTGCCACAAGGCTGGCATCTGTGGAGGTCTGGAAGAAAAGGCAGAAGGCTCCTGAGAGCTAGATGAGCAGGGCAGGAATGAGGAAGGGAGGCCAAGGAGGGCTGCAAGGTGCTGGGAGGGTTTACCCCAGGAGCTGGGCGCTACTGGGCATGGTGGGTTAGGGGTAGCCCTGAGTGGGGTCCCAAGGCCAAGTGTTTCCTCAAGATGCCCGTATGAATTACAGATTCTGAAGGCGCTTGGGTAGGTTCTATATGGCTCATGATCCCTTGGGCTTGCAAACCAAGAGGTCCTTAGGGAGGGCTTTCCTCTGGTGACTCTGCCCACATGCTAGTGGGTCTACGATTCAATAGGAACAGTCGACCCTGAAGGAAGGGCATTTTCATCTCTCCCCAGCCCTTCCCTTAACCAAATCCACCTCCCTGTGCTGCCACTCTGTGGTTTCTCTGACTCTTGAGAACAGAAGAGACGCATTCCCATGCCCACAGAGATAGTAAAAGGAAAGAATGTGGCTCATGGAGTCCAGCTCTGGGCTGAGCCCTTAGCTACCCCAATTTGCTCTCTGATCTTGACCTTGCCTCACTGGATGGAGTGTCTTCTTTTTTCAGCTGCAGATACAATCGTATCTGCGTTCAGGCCAAGCTGTTCAAGGTGCTGGCTGTCTTGGGCATGGGGAGTAGAAGGGACTTCGTACAGATAGCAGGGGAGGGTACAGGGAACATAGCTACTTCTTTTGCATAAAGACGTTGAATTTAAGATAAAATTGCCTCTGTAGGAATTGGGCTGGGAGTTCTCTAGTAAAAGACATACGGGGTCTGAGGATTTCAACTGGTTGTTTCTCTCTGCTTCCTCAGGATTCAATCTGGTGGCAGGTATTCTCCAACCTGTACCTAACTGGCAGCGAAGTGAGCAAGGCTCTGGTTCTGGGCATGTGTGGCCCAAGGGAGATCCCCCTCACCTGCTCTACAGACCCTAGGAGTGCCCAGTCATTCGCCCACCCAGCCACTCACCGCTCTTGTTGAGGAAGGTCCCGGCCTCACAGGGCACACACTCAAAGCAACAGTGGTAGAACCCCACAATGACTCTCTGGTGCCCTTCAAGACAGTCGCTGGAGCACACAGACTTAGGCACCTGCAAGAAGCCACAGGTGTTCTGTAAGCACATGAAGTGCAGTCAGGGGATGCTCACGTGTGGAATGGGAAACCATCTCTGTGCATCTGCTTTCACAGCCCACTCCCAGGGCGGAGCCCCTGGTTTCATGAACCAGCGGCACCTCGCCATCTGGGTGCTGCCTGGGGAGCCTCCCTGGCAGGGCTGGAGAGAGCCATGTTGGCCTGGAACCTGGGATCCCCTTCCTGCTCCGTGTAAGCTGTGTCCACAGTACCCTCAGGCTCCAGGCTGCCCATAACGCAGTCCCCTGGTGAGTGACCATGTCTCTGTTACCTGGTTGTCCTTTCCGTGCCACCGGATTTTGGTTTTATTTATGTCCAGCTGAACTGGAGGCCACGTGGCAGAGCCGATGACCCTGAAGTTCCACTTGGGGCCACTCCAGTCCCAGGCAATTATGTCATAGCTGCCGAGGGGGTCCCCGTTGTCATTAAATATCACAGTATCCTCGTGTAGAAGAAAATTCACTTTACGGATCTCTTCCAGAAGCTGAAATAAACAGGGACCAGGGAGCTGCCATAGATGACAAAGGCTCTTCCTCCTCAACTGCCCAGACCTGGAAGGCTCAGGAAGCAAGTGCCAGGGACCTTGTGCTTCTGTTTAGGTGGTTTCAGTCCGTCTGGAAGTTCAGAGCCCTCCTTCCCCTCCAAGGAAGCCCCTCAACCCTCCCAACCAGCCTCCTGAGAGGAAGCTTCTCACAAAGGACCTCTTTACGGGGATGTTTAGTCCTGGATCTGAAGCGTGGTGAGGAGGAGGGGCTGAGGTTTCAGAGAATTGAAGCCTAAGAGAGGCGAGCAGCCCTCTGATCGGTGGCCTTTGCCCCCCACTCCTAGCACTCAGTTGGCCGGAGAGTGATCACGCTGCCTGCCTCAAAAAAGCAGCCTGTTTCAGGGTGCCAGGGTCTGGGTTCCCTTACCTGCCAGGGGTAGACTCGGTCCCTGGAACAGGCTCCGGAGGCACAGCCCAGGAGCCGGTGGAGGCCATGGGCCACAGCGTAGACGGCCTGGTAGGCGTTGTAGGCAGAGCTCATGGAGAAGGCTCCGAGCGTGGGCATCTGCTGTGCCGTGAACGCCCGACATGCGCTGCACAGTTGGTTGCTGCCGCACCAGGAGCCGCTGGGGCAGGACCCATGGGCCCCTTTATCTGCCTGCACGTAGGCCTCTTCGAACTCCTTCAGGCCAGGGACAAGCCTCTGCTGAATGGCCACGCCCAGCACCATGCCAATGCCCCAGACCCCGGGCACGCTGCTGATGTGTCTGGAGATGGCCCAGTCCTCTGAGGCGATCCACACCTTGGCCGTCAGGTTGGCCAGCACCACGGACTCGAAGAACACCCGGGCCAGCTGCCTGTTGGAGAAGACGACCACCACGGTGGTCCTCGCTCGGGCCAGGTGGTGCATCATGCTCCACATCCTCTCGCTCCCCGGGCGGGCAGACAAGGGTATGATGTCCTTGAAGGCAATGCAGATGCCCTGCTGGGTGGCCTGCTCCTCCAGCGCCTGCACCCCCAGCTGCCCGTAGTCACCGTCACTGCCCACCAGCGAGATCCAGACCCACCCAAAGCTCTGCAGCAGCAGCACCATGAGCTCAACCTGGTGCTCATCGCTGGGGATGGTGCGCAGAAATGAGGGGTAAAACCGCTTCACTCCGAGCATCGCGCTGCTGGCCTCGTAGCTGATCTGTGGGGGTTCAGTTCAGCGAGTTCAGTGGCATCGGTCTCAACTCAGCACGCCACCCCCCCCCACTGTCGGCCCTTGGCTGGGCACGGGGACCCAGGGAGGAGGGACATTTGGTCCCTGCCCTGGCCCTCAAGGAGAGCTCTACTGGACATCGAGGCTGACAAGGTACATCTGGAGAAGAGGCAGAAACCCAAGGGGAGGTTCTGAGGGAGGAAGGGGAAGGGAACTAAAGCTGCACAGTGACTGAAATGACCCGGGAGGTCGGATGCCGTTGCCCAGGCCAGAAGAAGGAGCACAAGAGTAGATGTGTCTGCTCAGGGCAGGAGTACTGTCATGCTCAGAGACTTGGTCTTTATCTGTAGGCCATGGGAAGCCCCTAAATGTTTAGGCAGAGAAGTGATAATGTTCCAACTTGTGTTTTAGGAGTGTATCTCTGATTTCAGTGAGGAATGTGTTAGAAAAGGCTCAAGACCAGAGTCAGGGAGAACCCCTAGAAGGCTGATGGAATCGTCTAGATGAGAGAGCTTAGTGGTCTGAGTTAGAGCTGTGGCACTGGTGATGGAGAAGAGGGGATGGACCTGGCAGCATTTAGAAGGTAAAAGCAGAGGCCATGGTGATGGGCTAACTGTGGGGGTGGGGGACAGAGGAATGTGGGTAGGTCTGCCGGGATCCTGGCTTGAGTAGAGAGGCAGGTGGGCAGGAGGGGGGATACAGAAAGAAAAGAGGCTCCACTTGTATAGGGAGGGAAGTTCAGTTTGGGGCCTGCTGGGTCCATGCAGTGGAGACCCTGGATGAGCATCCAGAAATGAGGCTCAGTGCTTGGAGCACAGGACAGAAGCCAGAGAAGGGGAAATTGAGCAGTGAGGCTCATGGCCTGGGTAGGGGTTCTGAATGAATTGCCCCAAGATATGCCGCTTTGGCATGTGGGTTAATGTCCAGTTGGGAATAATTAAGGCACAAAAGACTCAGGAGGAAACATTGACCTTTTCCCTAACTGCCTAAAAGAATTTAGATAGCTGACCTGCTCCAGGTTAGGGAACTGTTATCATAGGTAACTACATTATAATGGGAACTAGGTGTGGTGGGCAGGGGAGGAATCTTAGCAAAGTTCGATTTGTTAAAATTCCTCTCTATGGGGGCGCCTGGGTGGCACAGCGGTTAAGCATCTGCCTTCGGCTCAGGGCGTGGTCCCGGCGTTATGGGATCGAGCCCCACATCAGGCTCCTCTGCTATGAGCCTGCTTCTTCCTCTCCCACTCCCCCTGCTTGTGTGTGTTCCCTCTCTCGCTGGCTGTCTCTCTCTCTGTCGAATAAATAAATAAAATCTTAAAAAAAAAAAAAATTCCTCTCTATGTACCATTGTTCCTGGATGGCCCAGCAAACATTTGTTTATTAAACGTTTACTCTCTTTTCTCTTCCTGTGAATTGCCTTTCTCTCCTTTGAAGTCCCAGACTCCTACCAGCTTCTCCTTAGTTCAGAATAGCATATAGGCCTCATTTTGCCTGTCTTTGAACCTCTCGTGTTTATGTGGATTCCCTATACCTATGTAATTTTGACTTTATTTCTTTCCTTCCTTCTTTCTTCCTTTCTTTCTTTCTTTCTTTCTTTCTTTCTTTTTTAAAGATTTTATTTATTTGAGAGAGTGAGAGAGAATGAGCAGGGAGAGCAGCAGAAGGAGAGGGAAAAGCAGTCTCCTCGCTGAGCAGGGAGCCTGACATAGGGCTCAATCCCATGACCTGAGCCAAAAGCAGACACTTAACTGACTGAGCCACCCAGGCGCCCTGTGATTTTTTATTTTCCCCTGTTAATCTGTCTCATGTCAATTTAATGTTTAGACCAGCCAGAAGAATCTTGAAGAGTATAGAAAAATTTTTACTCCCAACACCTGCCTGGGAAAGGGAGCATCCTGTACTCTGGGAATCATCCACCTTTTCAGAAGAGATGGGGGAGAGATTGTCTAAAGGAGACTGAGGAGGAGGAGGAGGAGGAGGAGGAGGAGGAGGAGGAGGAGGAGGGGGAGGGGGAGGGGCCATAAGTGAGAGGGGGCAGGTCATAAATGATGAGGAAAGAATGTCACTGAAGGACTGTCAAGAATGTCACAGAGTTGTCATGTCAGGTAAAAAGGGACTGAAAAGCATTCGTTGGATTTGGAGACCTAGGAAGACCTCCTGATCACAAGGGCAAGAGTGGTGGGGCAGCAGCCAGGGCAGGGGATTGAAAAGCAAATGGCAAGAGGGAGAAGCAGACAAGACTAGAGCTCTGCAGATAAGTTTCCATGGAAAGAGGGCAGAGGGAGGGCAGTGCTGGGAGCAGAGTTGCCTGGAAGATGGGGAGGGATAAGGCCAGCTTACAGGTGGAGGAGGACCCCCTAGGGGAGGCTGACAAGAGGGGGCACAGCCCAGGGGGACAGCACTCTGAGTGGGGGACCACAGCTCTGAGCCTAAGCCCAGGGCGGGGTAGGGGGGAGGCAGGAAGGAAGAAGGAGGGCAGGGGAGAAGTGGAGCAGTCTGTGGGGTGGGAAGCAAAGGGTGTCCCATTCTTCACAAAGGAGACAGGATGGTGGGAGGAGAGCAGTTTCAAAGGAGAATGCGTTTTCTCAGGAGCATTGAGGCCAGGAGGTCTGGGTGCAGCACTTGGGCAGGAAGAAATGCCGGAGTGGGGACTGCGATGGGGCAGGGCCCCCTGCCATGTGACTAATGAGCGGTGACCACCCAGGAGTTCCAGGGAGCCAGACTGGCCTCGGGGCCCAACAGTTCCTGCCCACCACCTTCCAGAAGGGGAGATGGACACACAGCTGGGGCCCCAGCTTACCAGGGGCACCAGAAAGGGGCCCAGCAGGGCTGCGGTGGTGGCAGCATGGTTGGTGGTATCAGGCCCAATCACCGCCAGGGCAGCCGGGGAATAGTGGGCAGGGTTTGCTTGGATGTCTATGTGATGCGTCCCCAGCATGGAGAGCACATTTAATGTGGCATACACGTTGGCCGACTCTGAGCACACGTCATACAGCTGGTACCCCAGGGTGACATTAGGCAGCAGGGTCGTGGAGTTGTTGATCTCCTCAATGCCAAACCGCATGGCTTGGAAGAGGTGGTAGCCATGCCCATTGAAGCTGTTGGGTCTGTGGAGAAAGCCAAGCTGAGAGCCAAGAAGGGAAAGGCCTTGCTGCAACCCGCTCTGGAGGGTAGACAGGAAATCCTGAGGTCCTCTGTCCAGCGCCCACAACCATGAACTCAGTGTGAGCCCTGTACCATACTCACAGTTGTATCAGCAGACCTTTGGGTGGGGTGGGGACGGGGAACAAGTTGGAGAAACCACATACCATCCTCCCTGGATAAGCATATTAGCATTGAAAGGCTGATGAAGTCCTGTAACAGAGACACCTGCTGTATTAGTCAGGGTTCTCTGGAGAAACAGAACCAATTGGATATATACAGAGAAAGAAAGGTTATTTTAAGGAATTGGCTCACATGATTGTGGGGCTGGCAAGTCTGACGTTTGCAGGGCAGGCTAGAAATTTCCTCAATGGTTGATGCTGCAGTCTTGAGTCTGAAGGCAAAATTCCTTCCTTTTTAAGGGACCTCAATCTTTTCTCTTAAGGTCTTCAACTGATTGGATGAGGCCCACCCACACAATAGAAAGCAATCTGCTTTACTCTATTGATTCAAATGTTAATCTTCACAGCAACATCTAGACAGGTGTTTGGCCAAACAACTGGGCACCATACCCTAGCCAGACTGACACAAAAAGTTAACCACACACCTGTTTAACCTTGTTTAACTAGTGCTTCTCACCAGGACACTCATGAATATAGTGAGGGCCTATGTTCCTCACTGCCTCTCAGGAACTGCCAGCTGGATCCCCGTGGGGACATGGTTCAGCTCTGCTTGATGAGTGTGCAAGCACATTCCACTTTCCAGCCTCTGTGCCCGTTGGAATGGTCTTCCATCATTTCTACCACTTCTGTCCTCGAGTCCCTCAGAGGAAACTCAGTGCCTCCCTCCATGACACCTTCAGAAGTGGGTGTCCATGTGTCTCCTCTTCCCCAAATCTTCTCTTCCCAGGCTCCTATCTGTAGCTCTTGGGGCCAGTCTTCATGCACTAGGCTTTCCAGAACCTTCCTCCTGTGCAAATCTCAGATGTGCTTCATGTTTAAGGCATCCTGCCACTGAGTCCCAATCCATCCTTGAGCCTCCCAAATCTGCGACTTGCACAGATGGCAAACAACTTATCTTCTTTAGGAGAAAAGCAGATGTTTTTCTCTACCAAGACTGTGGACTTCATGAAGGCAAGGCACCAATCTAGGATATCTTTGCTAAGCTCCTAAAGCATCTACTGCTGTGTACCTTCCCTCTCCTCCTCATGGAAAACCGCGCTTGCCATCGGGAGACCCAGGAGTTTGAACCTGGAGAGGAGCAGGGAGGACACGGAGCTGGGGAA
Organism: Ursus maritimus; assembly: GCF_017311325.1. NCBI lineage: Eukaryota > Metazoa > Chordata > Mammalia > Carnivora > Ursidae > Ursus > Ursus maritimus. The sequence goes on along the minus strand of NW_024425786.1, from coordinate 4,438,196 downwards.
GCCATGCTTGCTGAATCCTTGCCACCTCCGGATGTCACGAAGCCTGGGAACAACTGGAATGGGATTATAATACAAAGCACTCTGATGGCCAGGACAAAATAATGTATTACAGAGTGGGACCCAAACAGAAGTGCCAGGGAAGGTCCAGCCAGGGCTTGAAGGTGGTGACTGGTAGGGTGGGAGGGACTGGAGGTGGTTCAGGAGGCAGCCCCAGAGGCAGAAAGGGCATGGTCTTCACCAAGGAGGGCAGGCAGAGGACCCCTCACTCACCTGTCACAGAGAGTCACCGTGGGCCTGCGTCTCACCCCCGGACAGTGAGAGTGCACAGGGAACAGACCTGCAAGGAGGTAATCCCCAGGGAGGCTGAAGTCAGGAGACAGCTCTGTGTTGTGGCAGCTGAGGGCCCAGCAGCAGGAGAGGGAGACCTGCAGGCTGACCAGGTGAGCTGCCAGGAGTGACATGCTGCCCAGTCGGTCCTGTGCCTGGCATGGCCGAGCAGAGCCCTCTGACCAGGTTGGCTGTTTAAATAGAATAGACAGCAGCTGCCCAGATGCTTCCCAACTTCATGCCTGTGCCGGGGGTGGGGCTGAAACCAAGTTGTAGGAACCTGGCTGCTTGCCTTGGCCTCTGGGCCTGTGGTCCTGCTCAGGAACTGGGCAGGGGGAAGGCACAGATGCAAACCAGGTGGCAGCCACTGACCCTTCCTCTGCATGGTTGTGGCTCTGGCTCTTGCTCTGGTGCCTGTGGCTTCTCCTGGCTCAGAAAGGTAGCCTCAGGGGCGCCTGGCTGGCTCAGCGGGTTAAGCAGCTGATTCTTGATCTTGGCTCAGGGTCTTGAGTTAAAGCCCCATGCTGGGCTCCACCCTGGGCATGGAGCCTACTTAAAGAAAGGGAGCCCTGGCATTTGGGGCGGGGGGGGGGGAGATGATGGTCAGAGGAAGGAGGCAAGGACACAGCTGCTCTGGGGGCAGAATGTGGAGGGAGCTGTGGGTTTTAGAAACGTTTACCCGGGTCTCAGTTTACCAAATGAGACATGGCTTTGAGTTGACCTCCTCCCAGCCTCAGTTTTCTGACACTGAAATTTTGAGTGAATCATTGTGGGTTTGCCGTGTTATCCAGGGTGGCTCCCTTCAGTCCAAAGACAACTGCATGCAAACAGGGTATGCAAATAGACCGGTTTTGCTTAAACTGCCAATCCTGGTTCTTTTTCTGCAAGAAAAAAAATTTCAAGTGGATTTCCGGAAAGGTGGCCCAGGACTCAAAGCGGGATATCTGGCCGGGGTGGGGCTTTTGCATAATGTAAATGGGGCCCTCGGAGGGACGGCTCGGCTGGGTGTGGCCAAGGCTGCAGCTCCTGAAGCCCCCAGGCAGGGGGGAGCCTCCGAGGGGCCCGCGGAGGCCCAGGTGCGCTGCCGGGGCTGCCGGCAGAGGGCGCTCGCGGCTCCCAGGCCACCTCTTTCAGCCTCTCGAAGGGCCGCGGGGCGGAGCGACTGGCTCTCGCGAGATTCTCGCGCGGCTCGCGCCAGTGGCCAGCATGGCGGATTCGCAGTTGCTGCTCAAGCGGGGTCCTTTCCGCTCCACGTGGCTGCGTGCCCGCAAGACTCGGACACAGCTCGTCCTCAGCCGTCGGCCCCGCCGCCGGCTCGGGACCCTGCGGTGGTGCGGCCGGAGGCGCCTGCGGCGGCGGCTGCTGCAGGCCCAGGCAGCCGGCGCGGACTGGCGGGAGAGCAGCTGCCTGGTGTCGCGCGCGGCGACCCGGAGGCCCAAGACCGCGACCCCCAGCCCGGCTCCGGCCGCAGCCACCGCCCCGAGTGGCCCCGCGAGCCTCCCCATCCCGCCGGTGCGGCCGGCCGGCCCGGGCCGCGCGTTGGTGCTGCTGCCGCTCGAGCAGGTGGGTCGCGCCGGAGGAGCCGCAGCCCCGGGACTTGGGAGCTGGGAGAAGACCCTGCCCCATCTGCAGCTTCTCCGGCAGCAGGTCGAGCGCATTCCTCCTGGCGGTGGTGCTGAGCAGGGTAACTAGAACCCTGTTGTGGGATTCTAGGTCTTCAGGGCTGAAAGGGACTTTAATAGTAGGAAATGATGCTACTAGGTCACATTTACTGGGTGTTTAGAAAGTGGCAGGCCCTGTGTTCCAAGCGTTTTAGATTTACGAACCCTTTTAATACTTTTAGCTCTTTATAGAGTCATTACCGTTGTTTCCGAAAATTTACGAAGAAACTGAGATATAGCTTAGGTAACTTGCTAAAAGGCACGCAGTAGAGGCAGAGCTGGTATTCAAACTCAGGCAGCCTAGTTATAGGTCCTGTGCTCTTCACGTGGACGCTGCTTCGGGAGGCCTTCCTGCAATGCAAGAGGAAAGTGAAAACCCAGGAGTGGGAGACACTGGGCTGGCAGTGGGCCTTGGTAGAAAGAGGGATCCGTGAGAACAGCAGAGCCTAGTTCATGGGACGCCCTCGTTCTTCATGTGTCTGGATACACCAGCCATCTCTGTAGCTGTCCTGGGATATGAGATTAAGTTAGAGATATTAAGTACCTGATGGTCACCTGGTACAATGTGTTGTTACTTGGAAATCACCTCCCTTTTGATATGTGAATAGCAATTAGTTTAGGAAAAAAAAAAAAGAAAAGAAAAGAAAGAAAGAAAGGAGGGGTGCCTGGCTGGCTGGGTGGAGCCTGCTGCTCTTGACCTCAAGTTGTCACTTCCAGTCCCACGTCGGGCATACGGTTTAGTTAAAAAAAAAAAAAGTTTAGAAAATTTCAGTCTCTGGTAACAGAATTTGTAATGTTATGTCTTCCTTTCTTTGTTCTTCCTTGCTAGGGTTTTACTTTTAGCGGGATCTGTCGTGTGACTTGCCTCTATGGCCAGGTGCAGGTGTTTGGTTTTACCATCAGCCAAGGCCAGACTGCCCAAGATGTCTTCTCTACCTACACCCACTCACGCTTGACTATCAATGCAGTTCATTATTCCATTACTGAGAAAAGCAAGAAGGAGATGAAAAGGGAAGCCCGAGCTTTGCTCAGATCTCATCTTAATCGGGGTAAGGAAAATAACTGGATAATTTAGGGAGGGTGTACTGTAATGAGGCTGCTATTTTTAGATCCTTCCTATTGCCTAGACATAGCACACTTTTCTGTGTCTATTTAAAGTGAAACTTGAGTGAAACTTGTTTTCACCATTTTACAGATGAGAAAAATGGCCCAAGGCTACACAGCTACTGTGTAGCAAAAGCAAACCTGGATTGACTTCTCCATCCAGGTGTGTTTACCTAGTATGCAATATGGTTTTCTGAAGAAGGCTTTCAAGCATAATTCTGCTCTCAAAAAGTTGTCAGTTCAGCCGAGGAGAAGGTAGTCCTAAACAGTGTAGAATTTAATGGAGTTACTATTTCTAAGGTAATTTATCTCTCTCTTTACAGATGACAGATGTTGGTTGATGAAGAATTTTTCTCCTCTGTGTTCCATTGTGATGCTAGAACAACTGAAAACCTCCACTGTGAACTTCTTAGTCAGCCATCCAGGTTTATCTTACGTTTTTGTACAAGAGGTAGGACCAGTTTTCATTCAGAGTTTTGCTAATTATTAATTTATTAATTGAAACTTGTTAATTACTTGTTAAATTGTTAATTGTTAATTAATTTGTTCACCAGAGCAGTCATGTCAGCCGACTGTAGGCTGCTCCCTTGGAAGATCAGTCTGTCTGTTGTGTTGTAGGACGTACACACTATCACATGTGTGTACAGTAAAATAGCGGAGAAAGGCACATCATGAAAAATATTGTCTCCCCTTCCCCGTTAGTTTTATTCCCCAGTGAAAGCCATCCTTTCATATTGTAGGTAGTTAAATGGCTTTTGGAATTTTTACTTTATTTATTTATGTTTTTTCCAATGTTTTGTTTTGTTTTTGTTTTTTGTTTAATTTTTAAGTACAATCTACCTCTCAGTCTGGGGCTTGAACTCATGACCCGAAGATGAAGAGTTGCATGCTCTGCTGACTGAGTCCGCCGGGCGCCCTGCCTGTCGGAATTTTTCAGATGGTTATCTTTTTATCTTGATTTATTAACTTGAGATAGTATAAATTTCCTCTGTGAATATTCTTCAGTGTACTTATAATTTCTCCCATCTCTTTCTCGCCTCCAAATTTTTGTTGACCATGTTATTAATTTCTTAAAGTCAAGTTCTGTTGCTATAAGTGTCTCCCATGAGCCGTAAATGGAGCCTAATCTGCAGGGTGTTCAGGCTGACTGGACGCGAGGTGTGGGGAAGAACCGAGGAATACACACTTTTGGGTGCAGGGGTTGCTGAGATGAGGGCACCGCAGGCGGAGCAGAGTTAGGTGTTCACCTGGACGTGCCTGTTAGACGTTCTGTTGGAGATGTCAGGTGGGCAGTTGCATATGTGAGTCTGGAGCTGGGAGCTGTCAGCAGAATGGCCCAAGGCCGAGAGGTGGGATAATAACACCAAGGGAGCTGATACAGAGAAACAAGGGGGTTCAAAGTCATAGCCCTTCAGCACTCCCAAGAAGAGGTCTGGGTGAGGGAGCAGCAGAGACTGAGAAGGAGGGGTCACTGATGTTGGAGAAAAACCAGGCAAGTGTGATTAGGAAGTCTTCAGAGGAGCTCGGAGTGAACAGTTGTGTTGCTTGCTACTGCTGGTACGTGGGGCCCAAGAACGGAGCTGGGGTGTAGGAGCCTGGTCTGGACAAGTGCAGGGGCAGTCAACTGCTGAGGGGGATAGCGGGACCGGATTAGGGTCAAGAGCCTAGGGAGGGTGGAACTCTGGGGCTTCATAGTAAGGGATTTTGCTTCTGTAGAGTTTAGCTGTAAAGGGTAAAGAAGAAATGACACAGTAATTGGAGGAGTGTGGTCAGAGTTTTGTTTTTTGTTAAGATGGGTGAAAAAAAACCCAGCTCGTTTGAACACAGCAGGTGGGAATGATGCAGAGCTCGGAGGGTGCTGAGGATGCAGCCGAGGGAGGGCTTCTGGCTCTGGAGTCTGCGGGGGGCGGGGGGTAGGCCGGGAGAGCACGGGCAGTTCCCCCGGAGTAGCCATCGCACGTGGAAGTTCTCTTTTGATTGTGTCATCCCGCTTCAGGAAATGGGTCAGGGTCATCACGGAGTGGGAGCGGAGCTAGCAGGCAGGTGTCGGAGGTTTGAAATGAGAGGAGAAGGCGCTCAGTGAGCGCGGGACAGCGATTGGACTGTTGTGATGACGTCTGTTCCATCTAGTGCAGACCCAGTAGCTGGATGAGGGCCATGGAGAAGGAAATGGGAGCCCTGTGTCACCAAGACTTTGCCACTTGCAAGTGAAGGTTCCAAACACCGTGATACTCTGTTTTCATTCATTTTTAACTTTATTTTTTTTTCTGAGATCTCACCACCACTCTATATTCCTTAAGCTCCTTCTTGGGTAACTTCCCTCCCCCACTGTGTGTTAATATGTTCTAGAGTTATTTTTTCATACAAGGCAGATAGTGAACTTGATATGATCTCATTTTATAAGCTATTCTTATTTTGCCATCCGTGATTGTTAGTTGAGCACAGTATAGAGTTTTTTCCTTGAAACCTTGAAGGCCTTGCTCCACTGTTTTCTAGAATCCAGAGTTGCTGATAGGAAGTCACACAGCAGACTGGCTCTCGTTCCTTTTATGATGTCTTTATCCTGGGGTTGATGAATTGCGTGAGGATGTGAGCACGGATGGGTCTCTTCCTTGATCCTCTTCACGGAACCTTGTTCCCTCTGAGCCCCGCCCGCTGCGGCAAGGGCCTGCTCCTCTACTCCTTGGGTTGGTCGGTGGCTTCTTGGTACTTCTGCTAGAGCGCCTATGGGCTTAGTGGGCCTGTCTTCCACATTCTTTCAGCCCGGTCTGCATGTGTTCGTTGTTTTTTTACTTTATGTCTTTGGAGGCGGCCTTGGTTTTGTTCTAAAGCACCAACCTGTTCAGCAGCTGTGGTCTCTGTTGAATTGTTCTTGTGGCAGTCGGTTTTTAAACTTGCACGCATTTGGGGCGCCTGGGTGGCTCAGCCGTTAAGCGTCTGCCTTTGGCTTACGTCATGATCCCAGGGTCCTGGGATCGAGCCCCGCATTGGGCTCCCTGCTTGGCGGAAAGCCTACTTTTCCCTCTCTCACTCCCCTTGCTTGTGTTCCCTCTCTCGCTGTATCTCTCTGTCAAAATTAAAAAAAACAAACAACAAAAAAAAACTTGCACACATCTTCCTTTCCTGCGGGGTCTCCCGCAGAGGTAAGAGCAGCTCGGAAGTGCGTGTGAGCCAGGAGGACAGGTACAGACAACTGTAGGAATAGCTGATAAGACTTACTTGAAGGGATGGCTGTGGGGCTGAGAGGGGGCTCAGATCTACCATTCATAGCTCATGACTGAGGCTTACTAATTTAGAACTGGAGGAAGAAACGTGCACCTGTGTTCTTGTTTTCTTAAAGCTTAAATTGTTAATTTCAGAGTCCAACCTTCCAGATTAACTCTGAACATTTAGCCCTGAGGTCTGTTGGCATTAGAAGAGAGAAGAAGAAAAACGGCCTTCGTTTGACAGAGAGTGCCCTGTCGGCCATGGAGGAGTTGGTCACCGTGTCCTGTGGTGAGTGATACCTGGTGATAAAGGGAGCCTTCGTCCCCCAGGGCCTCAGGATCACAGTGTACATGTAGAGCCCTAACGAAGGTGCCTAATTTGAGGCGTCAATGTTGTTTTGCCTCCAGAAGAAGTAGACGGCTGCCCTGTCATTCTGGTTTGCGGCTCTCAGGACGTTGGAAAGTCAACATTTAATAGATACCTGATTAACCAGTTGTTAAATAGGTAAGAGTGTTTTTATTTTTGTTTAGACATATTATTAGATATGGGTCATGAAATGGGATTTTTGATTTAAGAAACTAGACGGGAATGCATCTTGACTTCTCGGTAGAGATTAATACCAGTCTGTGCAAAGCCACTCAGCGGAGTGACGGCACTCTCTGTTAGGCCGTGTTTTGGAGTGAGGCACAGCGGCCTCTCGGGGTGAACTGACCATGCTTACCAGTGAGTGTGCAAGAGGAGTCCCCTGGTCTCAGAATCTGTGTCCATACCCAGAGGTATGGAGCGATTCTGTTGTGTTTTAATGATCAGGTTTTAGGAAAGTCAGAGTTGTATCCCTGTCATGAATGGATACTGTGACCATGCCTGCATCACATTTTCTTTTTACATTTTTTTTATGTTGATTGCCGTCTTTGGAGCATTCTACCAAAAAGGCTGCATAGGGTGACTGTGCCTGTGTATTGCATAAAGTCTGTAAGATCTGATGTATTCTTTTGACAGAGTAAAGCTAGTTGAGATTTTCTTTATTTCTTTCAAATTTTCAGTATTTCCTGCGTTGACTATTTGGAATGTGATCTGGGACAGACAGAATTTACACCTCCAGGTTGCATTTCTTTACTTAATATTACAGAACCAGTTCTAGGTACGTATTATGCATTTCTTTCATGTCTTGGTTTTATAAAACTTAAATATAATGATACTTAAAAAAACTCAAAAAGCATAAGGGGCATCTGGCTGGCTCATTCGGTGGGGCATGCAGCTCTTGGTCTCGGGGTCATGAGTTCAGGCCCCACATTGGGGATGGAGCCTACTTAAAAAAATAAAAAATAAATAAAAATTAGGAAAAAAAAAAAAAAAAAGGTGAACAACCCCCCCCCCCAAACTCATGGTCTTCCCATAACTGTTCTAGCTTCCGGAAAAAAATACTATGATACTTTTCTAGGGTTCCATTTTGGTAAATGGAACTGACAGCCATTTAGTTTTGTGTAAACCAGAAACACACCTTCCTGTAATATTCCCATCGTATATAAACCTGTGTAATGGTGTAAACCAAGAAATTACATTGACACCATACTATTAGCTAATCTATGGATTTTATTGAAAATTCACCAGTTATCCTACTAATATGCTTTTTCTGGTTCAGAAAAACTCTGGTTCAGAGTCCTATGTTGCTTTTTTTTTAATGGTAAAGTGTGCACAATATGATTTTTACTGTTTTAACCATTGGTAGGCGTACAATTCAGTGACACTAAGTGCATTCACAGTGTTACATACCCTTCACCACTGTCTGTATCCAAAACTTTTTCATTATCCCGAACTGAAATACTATTCCATTAAGGAACGCTTGCCCCGCCTGCTCTCCTTCCTGCTCCTGCTAAGCTCTGTTCTACTCTCTGTCCCCATGAATGTGCCTACTCCAGGTACCTCATGTAACTGAAAACAGACTGTCCTTCTGGTGCCTGGTTTTGGGTTTTTTTGTGGGTTTTTGTTGTTGTTGTTGTTGTTTTTACTAAGCATATGGGTTTTTTTTTCTTTTTGCTTATTTTGTTATGTTTTTATTTCAATCCAGTTGGTTCACACAGTGTTGTATTAGTTTCAGGTGTATAATACGGTGATTCAACACTGCCACGCATCACCCAGTGCTCATCACGACAATGCCCTCCTTCATCCCCATCACCTCTTTCCCCCATCCTCGGCACTCTCCGAGCATAAGGGTTTTAAGATAGTCCATATTGTAGCAGATAATCAGAATTTATTCCCTTTTCGTGGGTGAATATCATTCCATCGTATACATACATCACATTTTGTTGACGCGTTCGGCTGTTGAGGGACAGTTGCATTGTTGCCACTTTCTGGCTACTGGGAATAGTGCTGCTTTGAACGTCAGCGTGCAAATACCCTTGCAGGTCCCTGCTTTTTATTCTTTCAGACAGGCACGAGGAGGGGAATTGCTGGGTCATGTGGTAACGCTGTGTTTAACCTTTTGAGAAACTGCCAGCCTGTTTTCACAGTGGCTGCATTTTGCATCCTCGCCCGCGGTGTGCAGGGGCTCTCACTTCTCCACATCTTGTCGTCTGGATCACAGCCGTCCCATTACGTGTACACCGATAACTCACTGTGGCTTTGATTTGCATTTGCCTGATGACTGATGATATTGGGCCTCTGTTCCTGTGTTTGTTGGCCTTTTGTAGATCTTTGGAGAAATGTCCGTGAAGTCCTTCGCCCATTTTTGAATTGTGTTGTTACTGAGTTGTAGGAGTTCTTTGTATATGTTCTGGCTGTTAATCTCTTATCAGATAAACGATTTGCAAACATTTTTTCCCATCCTCTAGATTTTCTTTCCGTTTTCTTGACGGTATCCTTCAGTACACCGAAGTTCTTTATTTTTATTAAATCCAGTTTCATTTTTCTTTTTTCTTCAGTTTATTTTTTCTTTTGTTGACATTCTCTTGATGCCATATCCACAGTGTTGCTAAGTCCAATGTCATAAAGATTTTTTCTCATGTTCTTGGAGTTTTGTAAGTTTTCGCTCTTATGTTTAAATCTTTGGTCCATTCTGAATTAATTTTTGTATATGATACAGGGAAAGCATCCAACATCACTTTTTTGCATGTGGATGTTGAGTTTTCCAGGTATCATCTGTTGAAGACTGTCCTTTCCCCCATGGAATGGTCTTGGCACCCTTGTGGAAAAGCATTTGATCGTACATGTGAGGGCCTGTTTCTGGGCTCTCTGTTTTGTCCCCTTGGCCTATATCTCTGTCTTTATGCCAGTTCCATGCAATGGAGGAATGTGAGTCCTCCAACTTCATTCTTTTTCAAGATCATTTTGGCCATTTGGTACCCTTGCAATCCTGTATGAATCTGAGGGTCAGCTTTTCCATTTCTATGAAAAAGGCTGTTGGATTTTGGTAGGGATTGCGTTGATTGAATGTGTAGCTCACCTTGGGTGACATTGACATCTCAATAATAATAAATCTTCCTATACATGAACATAGGATGTCTTTCTTTCCAGTTTTTTAGATCTTTTTAAATTTATTTCAGCAATTTTTTATAAAGTTTATTTATTCATGAGAGACAGAGAGAGAGAGGGAGGCAGAGGGAGAAGCAGGCTCCCCCACTGAGCAGGGAGCCCGATGGGGGCTCAATCTCAGGACCCTGGGATCATGACTCCAGCTGAAGGCGGACACTTAACGGACTGAGCCACCCAGGTGCCCTCTTTCAGCAATATTTTGTGGTTTTCAGTGTGTAAGTCTTTTACTTGGTTAGATTTGTTCCGAAGTGTTGGATTCTTTCAGCTATTACTGTAAATGGAATTGCTTTCCTAATTTCTTTTTCAGGTTGTTCCCTATTGGTATATAGAAACATACATGATTTTTGTGGGCTGCATACTGTGCCACTTTGCTGAGTTCCCATATTAGCTCTAGTAGGTTTCTTGTGGGTATTTTTGGATTTTTTAGATAGAAGATCATCTGCGAATAGAAATGGTTTCACTCTTCCTTTCCAGTCTGGATGGCTTTAATTTCTTTTTCTCGTCTCCTAGCGCTCTCTGGCTGGGACCTCCAGTGCAGTGCTGAATAGAAGAAAACATCCGTTTCTGTTCCTCACCTTAGAGGGAATGTGTTTCACCAGAAGTGTGCTGTCAGTTGAGGGTTTTTGTAGTTGCCCTTCGTCAGGCTAAAGAAGCCGCCTTCTAGTCCTAGTGTGTGGAATGTTTGTATCATGAAAGTGTCGGACTTTGTCAGGTGCTTTTTCTGCATCTCTCGAGATACTTGTGTGATTTTTGTTTAGTTGACTTTTAAAAGAAGCAGGTGATAGATCAGGTTGCTGGATGCGTTGTGGATTTAACAGACTTTTTGACAAAAATAAGTAGGGCATTCATATTGTTTTTTACAGTTTTATCAAAACTGATTGTTTAGACTTTGCTCTCTAGCTGGTTTCATTGTTCCTCCTTTTCTTTTAAATTTTCCCTAGTCCATTTACTTTTCTTTTCCTTTTTCACCCCTTAATATTTCACCAGGTGTTCCCCCAGACAAGGACACTCTGCTACATAGTCACAATGCGGCCACCAACTCAGGGTAGTGCTACAGCTGTGGTGATGTTCCCTCTTCTGTCCTCCAGCCACCTGCCCGGGCCCAGTGTGTATTTGCAAATCTTTAGTCTTCTCCAGTTTGGAGCATTCCCTCCAGCTTTTCTTATCTTTTATGACCCTGGCAGTTTGGAAGAGTACATTTGTCAACTGTCCCTGTGGTTTGAGATGTGATGCTATGTTCTCAGTGCATCGTATCAACAAGCTGTCAGTTTGCCCTGTTACCAGAGAGGTTAGTTCTTATCATTTGGTTAAGATAAGTGTTTGCCAGCGTTTTCCACTCTGACTGTAACCAGTGTGTTATTTCTTCTGGGGTGTCGCTGCTTGTAGATCCCCTTGGTGGACAGAGCTAGGAAACATACGCATGCTTAGACCCGCACATGTGCGTACATGAGTACGTAAGGGCATAGACATATGGATTGTACACTACATCTATATATCTGTGTGTACTTTCCCTGTGTGTCAAGAGCCACGAGTTTACTACGATCATTCCAATTCTGGGTTTATTCTGGTTAGCCCTCCCCCTTCCGTATTTATGTTTCATCTCTCATAATAAGAACCATGGCTATGATTATTCTCTGTGTATTTATGTATTTACAGTTCCTTTGTATTTGTTCAATCCCTCTGTTGTGCAGGCCACTTCCTCGGCTGCGGGCTTGCCCAAATCCCCAGACCCCACCCTTGAGGGGAGCCTTGCCAGCCCTGTCCCAGGTGGCCTTGCACCAACCACATTAACCAAAGTCCTCGCCCTGCTGACTGTTGCCATGCGGTCCTGGTCACCAGCCTGCTGAGTGAGTTCCTGGCCCCAGCCAGAGAGGGGAGTTGGCTCAGGCTTGACAGACCAGTGCTGCGATTAGGAATGTCTGTTCTGGAGCTGGCCCACCTGAGTTCAGGCCCAGCTGATATCTACTCGCTGTGTGACCTTGGTCAAGTTAATCTATGTCTTCCTCTGTAAAAATGGTGATAGTAATACTACCTACCTCATAGGGTTTTTATGAACATTAGCGACTACATGTGAAGCGCATGAGACATAGTGAGTGCTAGATTCCAGCAGGTGATTGCCCTTCCTATTTGTCCTTTCATTAGAATGTCGCCCCTGCGAGGTTAGGTGTTGTGTTGTTCACAGGTGTATCCTAAGTATCTAGAACAATGCTCAAGAGTGTTACAGGTGCTCAGTAAATGTTTGCTGAGTGGCCATATTAGGACAGAATTAGGATTAACTATATGTAAACGTGAGCATGTATTTGAATGCAGTTGAAAGCTTAAATATCTTTTTTTTTTTTTAAGATTTTATTTATTTAAGAGAGCATGAGCAGGGAAGCAAGGCAGAGGGAGAGGGAGAAGCAGGCTCCCCACTGAGCAGGGAAGTCCAACAGGGGGCTCCATTCCAGAACCCTGGCATCATGACCTGAGCTGAAGGCAGACACTCAACCGACTGAGCCACCCAGGCGCCCGGAAAGCTTAGATTTCTGAAAATGAGATACAGCTATTCCTGGTGGTAGGATGGCCTGGTGGGATGGTTTTTGATTTCCTAAGGATCTTTGTCATTGGTGATGGCCAAAGCAAAACCCTCACCGCCTTTTAAGTAGTCACACATTCGAACTCTTACCCTTATCTTCCTAGGACCACCTTTTACCCACCAGAGGACACCACAGAAAATGGTATATTATGGGAAACCTTCTTGTAAAAACAACTATGAAAATTATATTGAGGTAATAAAGTATGTGTTCAGCTCCTACAAGAGAGAGTCCCCTCTCATCGTCAACACCATGGGCTGGGTGTCAGGTAAGCCCGCGGAGGCGCATCTGGCGGGAAAGGAGGAGCAGTGCGATAAGCTTCTGGCTTCGGGCAGTGACGCTGGAGCCCAGTGTTCAGGAGATTCTTCCTCATGATCCTTTCTCTGTCTCAGAACAGCTGTGCCATTTTCTCGTGGGAGCGTGTCACCGTATTTTATTAGCGCGCCAACTGCTTGTGTTCTCTTCCTCACAGACAAAGGGCTTTTGCTGCTCATCGATCTCATCCGGCTGCTGTCTCCCAGCCACGTCGTTCAGTTCAGTTCCGGCCGGAGCAAATACATGCCGAACCTCACCCCTGACTATGTGGACGACATGGACGGCCTGTACACCAAGAGCAAGTCCAGAGTCAGAAACAGAGGTTTCCAGCTGGCAGAGTTTACAGAGAGTTTGGAATTTGCAGACGAAGAAAAGGAGAGTCCAGTTGTGTTCACTGGCCATAAACTGATGTGCGTCCAGTCGGACTTTGCGTTTAGGAAAACTCCAAGAAACAGGTAATTAAACCATCATGGCTGGAGAATGAAGTCCTCTGCAATTCAACAAGGCCTTCTGCCCTCAGTTCCTTAAAAGGAATAAGTTCTCCACAAGTTTTCAAATCTGTTTCATAGCCCTGTGTTCATGAAGGAGAATCTGTTCTTTTCTGAGCTGTTATTGTCCCAGTGGAAACACTGCTGACTTACGGTGGGGGAACCTTCAGTGTTTCAACTTCACGATGGTATTAAAGCAATACACGTTTGGTAGAAACTGTACTTTGAATTCTGGTCTTTTCCTGGGCAAGCACAGTGCTATATGATGCTCTGTCCTGGTGCTGGGCGGTGGCAGTGATCCGTGGCTCCGGGTCAGCCCGGAGGGTGAGCCGCAGGTACAGACGGCCATTCTGCGCTTACAACGTAGGCTCTGTGGTGGGCGATTCTGCCTGGCTGGAGGCTAGTGCGAGTCCTGAGCACGTTGAAAGTAGGCGAGGCTAAGCTGTGACGTTCAGTAGACGAGGTGTCTTAAAGGCATTTTCGACTTCTGATATTTTCCCCTTTTTGTGAGTGTAGGAGGATGGAACCCCCTCGTAAATTGAGGAAGACCCATATCCAGAGGTGGCCTTCAGCCCTGGTTGCCAAGAGCTTTTAATGAAGGAGAGTCTTTACACGTCCTATTTTTCCAGTGGGTTTCTAGAAAGGGTCTGCAGATGTTAAGGTGGGACTATGTGATCTCTGTACATGTAACCTGTGTAACGACTCATGAACTCTGTTTCTGAGGTTAAATCTCTACTTACTTCATTCTGATTTACTTTGCAGAGAGTCGCATAACAAAGTTCTTCGGGATTTGGCAGTACTAGGTTACCTTGGCCAGCTGCAGCCTCCAGTGCCAAAACCACTTTGTCCTTTACATGGTCTGACACCCTATCAGGTAACCTGAACTCGGATGAGGAATTGTCCCTGTGGATGTAATGAGCCCTCGTGGGGCTTCCTGTGTGTGTTCTCTAGCCACTTTCCTTTTTTTTTTTTTTTTTTTTAGGATTTTATTTATTTATTTGACAGAGAAAGACAGCGAGAGAGGGAACACTAGCAAGGGGAGTGTGAGAGGGAGAAGATCCCAGGACCCTGGGATCACGCCCTGAGCCGAAGGCAGACGCTTGACAGCTGAGCCCCCCCAGGCGCCCCTCTAACCACTTCTGACGCTTCGCTCAGTTTATCCTCAGAACAGCCCTGTAGTGTAGGTTCTGTAGCTGCCTCAGTTTACAGACGGGAGGTGGAGTCATCTGGCTCAAGAGTCGTGCTCTTAGCTGCTGCCTTGTGTTCGGCACGACTATGCTTCCATGCTGGTTAAGAATGTTCTGCCTGACCCCAGAGGTGGCACTGGGCAGTCCAGCTCCAGCATTCCCACTGTTCAGCTGTGTGTGAGTCCATGTCTTACCTGGAGAACCGAGGCCGTGCCAGACCTCATAGGATGGTTGGATGGGTTCAGTGACTGTTCACAGTGGTTGCTGGCACCCGGAGACCACTCTTTTTTTTTTTTTTTCTTTACTTTATTGTTATTTTTTTTAAATGTAGGCTCCATGCCCAGTGTGGAAATCCAATGCCAGGCTTGAACTCAGCAATCCTGAGATCATGACCTGAGATCAAGAGTCAGACACTTAACTGTAACTGTGCCACCCAGGCGCCCCCCAGAGACCACTCTTGAAAGCATTTCATATTATCGTCAAAAGTGGATTCTTGGGACACCTGGATGGCTCAGTCAGTTAAGCATATGCCTTCGGCTCAGGTCATGATCCCGGGGCCCTGAGACTGAGCGCTGCATCGAGCTCCCTGCTCAGCAGGGAACCTGCTTCTCCCTCTCCCTCTGCTGCTCCCCCTGCTTGTGCTCTCTCACTCTCTCTTTCTCTCTCAAATAAGTAAATAAAATCTTTAAAAAAAAAAAAAAAGTGGATTCTAGTACCAGAGTATTTGCATCTTGGAATCTAAGCTCCTTAGAATTATTTTGGGAAGAAACCCCCATGATATTAGAACGCCAGATGACAAAAGATAAAACAGCAATAGGCAGCATTCCCTAAATGCTTACTCTCTGCTGTGCTCTGTTCTAAGCCTGTGTTAACTTCTTTACTCACAGTGGCTTTGTTATTACTCCATTTTACAGATGCTAGAACTGAGGTCAGGGACACTGAGTCAGTTTGCCTGAGCTGGGTAGTAAAAGTTTGGGCTGGACTGGCACCCAGGCAGCCAGACTGTAGAGCCCAGAGTATTCACCCTCTGCCGTCCATCCTGAGCGCTCACTGTGTACCGGGTCTCCTGCTAAGCGCTTGACATGGGACGGCTCGGTGGACTCGTGGCAGCCCAGTGAGGGAGAGGCTCCTTTGTTCCCCTTTATAGCTTAGCAGACAGGCGCAGGCAGGTAGAGATGCTGGCCTGAGGTCACACATGCGGAGGCCCTCCTGAGGCAGGAGCAGTGGGCCTGGCCAACAAGGACGTGTCTCCCAGGCCTGGCGGTGAGATCATCCCCCCTGGAGAATCTCAGGCGGTTAGGTGCATGGGGTTTTGGTCAGTGGGGTCATTTACTCACTTGGAGATGCTCTACAATGGAACTTGAAGCTTATCTATCAGTAACTGCATCTGCCTTTCGCTATTTCAAATTTTGGAATCTCAACAATGTAGCAAAATACTTTTGTACTTTATAAATTGGGAATTACCCAGAGAGTTACACGTTAAAGGTAGTTACAGTTGACCTTCAAACACTGGTTTGAACTGCACAGGTCCACTTATATGAGGAGGGTTTTTTGATAAATACAGTCAGTCCACTGTTGTAGTCTTCCTTGTGATTTTCTTAGTAACGTTTTCTGTTCTCCAGGCCACTTTATCGTGAGAATACAGCATATAATATGTACAACACACCAAGTATGTGTTAATCGACTGCTTATATTATCGGGAACGCTTTTGATAGACAGGAAGCTCTGAGTAGTTAACTTTTTTTGGGAGGGTGGTCAGAAGTTACATGTCAATTTTTGACTGCGTGGGTTGGGGGGGGGGGGTCAGTGCCTCTAGCCCCGTGTTGCTTAAGGCTCCACTGCATTTATCTTGTCCTTCTGGAGTCGATCCATTTTTCTTAATTTAGTATGTTACATAGAGAATGGATGGAGGCTTTTTCTCAATGAATGGAGGTTTGCTTTGTGACATTAGGAGACCTCTCAGCGAGTGGGGTTTTCACGGTCCCCCTTGACTTTAATGCATTTAGGATATCTTCATATCTACGTCTTATGTGTCTTATTTATTTATTTATTTATTTATTTATTTATTTATTTATTTAAAGATTTTATTTATTTATTTGACAGAGACAGAGACAGCCAGCGAGAGAGGGAACACAAGCAGGGGGAAGCGGGAGAGGAAGAAGCAGGCCCACAGTGGAGGAGCCCGATGTGGGGCTCGATCCCATAATGCCGGGATCACGCCCTGAGCTGAAGGCAGACGCTTAACCGCTGTGCCACCCAGGCGCCCCTTATGTGTCTCTTTAGATAAGAAAGTTCCAGGCATCAGTTTAGATGTCTAGCAAGTGTTGGCTGGCAAAGAACTAAGTATGAATTTCTTGGGTTCTCTGTATTAAAGTAACAAAACACTGACCAGTGTTTATTAGCATTTCTGTTCTGTTTAGATACTCTTTGGTGGGCAGTTTGGCCAGCAGAACTTCAGATAGCTGCCTAGTCAACTTGTGAAAATTAAAAGTAGCCTTTCCAATAGAATTAATAGAGGGAGGTGCAAATTTATTTTCCAGGTTCCTTTCAATGCGGTTGCGCTCCGGATTATTCACGCTGATGTCGCCCCTACCCATATATTGTACGCGGTGAATGCCAGCTGGGTTGGTCTTTGCAAGATCCTGGATGATGTCAGAGGATACGCTAATGGGCCCATCCTACTCGCCCAGACTCCAATCTGCGATTGTTTGGGGTTTGGTGAGTGAAAGTAAAATATGTCTCTATACTTACTGACATCAGTGCCCTTCTCCAGCGGTATACAGCTGGTCTTGACCTTGGAGCTGTCTCTCGGCTGGAGTGGTCAGTGTCTCTGGCTTCTAGACAGTGGGCCTGGGGGCTGGGGAGCAGGAAGGAAGCAGCATTTTCTCTGCTTCTCCTGCCAGCTAGTCTAGATCTAGGATTCCTAGGGGCCTGGTCACGGCCTTCGTGTCACTCGACACGTTTTCCCTAGGCCATCTGTCCACCTAGGGGCCTGGTCACGGCCTTCGTGTCACTCGACATGTTTTCCCTAGGCCATCTGTCCACCTAGGGGCCTGGTCACGGCCTTCGTGTCACTCGACATGTTTTCCCTAGGCCATCTGTCCACCTAGGGGCCTGGTCACGGCCTTTGTGTCACTCGACACGTTTTCCCTAGGCCATCTGTCCGCCTGCTAGGGCCTTAGATCCATCACTAGGCTGACTTCCCACAAGCTCTCTGTAGCACGACTGTGCGTCTGAGCTCCAAGCCCAGCTCACTTCTCCACTTGGGTATCTCACTAGCGTCTGAGACTTAGGTCCAAAACTGAGGTCCTAATTTTCTCCCCAAATCCCCTCCTACCCTGCACCATCTCCTGTTCCCAGGCCTGTGAGGAGTCCTTGGAAGATTCACTCGTGTTCACGCAGACCTCTGGGTCCACCTTGGCGCCCCCTTGCCTTCACTGGACACATCCAACCCACTGGCAGGGGTGGTATCTTGTCTCCACTATCTGTCCGATCCCTCCATCTCATCTCTTCTTACTCTGCCGGTCCAAGCCACCGTTTCTGTGCTGGGCTTGGTGCAGTCGGGTGATCTGAGGACAGATGGGAGTACGTCACATCCTGGTGCTTCCCATCACTCAGGCCCAGGACCGTTGGCCTGGCAGTGCTCTGGGCCCTCCCTCCTTCACCAAGCCTACCTCACGTGATTGTCCCCCTGGCTCACTGAGGTCAGTAAGTGTCAGAGTATGTTTCTGGAAGGGTACTGGACCTATGTCACTGAAAATTAGCAAAACCCTTACATAATCAAATACACGCTTCTGAGTTAGACAACACTACTTCTCAAAAGTGTTTCCACAATACTGTGTCACCTGGTACAGACCACGAAGAAGGGGTTGATGATGGGGAAAGACTGAGTCGCCTGTGTGTCCCGCACAGTAGCTTTTCTTCCTGGCCTGGGTAGGCCTCACTTGAGACAGTCTGGGACGTTGGCAAGTAGACCACTTTGGTTGCTCACGGCTGAACAAGGGGAAGGGTTCCAAGAGATGGGAGATTTGACAACTCTTGACCAAAAGTGGTCAAGTACTCCCATCTCTTGGAACTTTCTATTTTCAAAGCAAAACACTGTTGAAATTTAAATTCTATTTTAAAAGCCATTCTACAATTCTCAGTGGTGGGGAGGTATAAATATCTTCCAGAAAGGATTATTTGTGTGTGTTTTGTGCCCTCAAGGAATTTGTAGAGGGATCGACATGGAGAAGAGGCTTTACCACATCCTCACTCCTGTGCCCCCGGAGGAGCTAAGGAATGTGAATTGTCTGCTGGTCGGAGCCATTTCCATTCCACACTGTGTCTTCAAGAGCCAGGTGAGTGCCACTCCCAGGGACAGCCCTGGAGGTAGCCAGAGAGCGTCTCAGGGACAGGTTATTGTGTGGGAACTCACACTTAGTTGGAGAGGCTGAATGAGGCAAATAGAGTGTGAAGGTGGCCTCAGAGGCCCGAGGCCATGAATCGCAGTCGTTCGTGGCCAGAAGCCCCACGGTAGAGCTATTATCCCAGAAGTAGATTATGGGAAGAGAGAGAACAGAGGTGGTCTCCCCAGGATTACTCCTTCCTGATGACAGTCTGTGGGTGCACCTGTGAGAAGGTCATGGGAAGGTCATGTTGGCTGAGGACATCTATGTGGTAGCCTGGGGGTGCAGTGGATGTTTGTCCCCTCTCAGCTGCTTGTCTTTTCTTTTTTTTTTTTTTTAAGATTTTATTTATTTGACAGACACGGTGAGAGAGGGAACACAAGCAGGGGGAGTGGGAGAGGGAAAAGCAGGCTTCCCGCCGAGCAGGGAGCCCGATGCGGGGCTCGATCCCAAGACCCCCCAGGACCCTGGGATCATGACCTGAGCCAAAGGCAAACGCTTAACAACTGAGCCACCCAGGCACCCCTCAGCTACTTTTCTTAACTTGTTTGAGAAAGAAACACACCCATGCCCCCTACTGTCATGCTGGTGAATGTGTTTGTGCAGTTGAATTAGACGGAAAGGCGGCAGTCACCTTTGTGCCTGGGCCCGTTAGGTTAAGCGGACCCTCTGCGGGAAGGGGAACCAGAGGTCTTAGAAGTGCAGGGACCTTACTCAGACTCTCGCCTTTCCCCATTATTTTCTGGGGAAGAAGTGAAATGCTGCAAACTCAAATTGGCAGGATTTGGGGTGTTTCCATGCATTCTCTTCGTGTTTCTGTTTCAGCGCGGGCTCGAAGGGACAATACCTTACATCACCACAGATTATAATTTTAAACTTCCTGGAGCATCAGAGAAAATTGGAGCGAGGGAAACCGAGGAGACGCGTGAAGAGAAAGTACACCCGAAACCCAAACTCTATCGAAAAATAAACTGATATGTCATCAGTAAGGGAAGGAGCTTTTACCAGAAAACTGGACTTGGTCTCCAGCCCGACGTCAGGCTGATGGTGATGGCGGGGAATGGTGCACTTACGTCGCGGATAGTGTTTCCTGTGTAACTCGTGGATCTAGAGTCAATTTAACTCTTTCGAAAGCTGCGTGACCAAGAGTTTTGCCCTGGTGTTCTGTGTGCTGCTTCATACTTGTCTGTTTTATTTTCTGAAGGGTTAAAGCAGCAGGGAGAAGTTTGTCCACCATTAAAACGGAGAGAACACAGTTGATTCCTCACAAAGCTCTTCAAATACCTGGTTGTTGGAATCTGAATAAAAATAGGGAAACTGGGGCCACAAAAATCTACCAAAGAGGAAGGAAGGCCGGCCAGCGGGGTCGCGAGCATAACAGGATGTGGGGGCTCCCCTGGTCCTTGCCCAGCGATGGCAGGCGGGCAGTGGGTCCCAAGCGGCAGGGTCTGTCTGTGGACCGTCACCGCGGGGGTCGTGCTAATCCCCTGCTCATCTGATGCCATCCACACACTCTTTCATTCCCGTGGTCCAGTGTTCAAAGATCACGTTTGGTCTGTTCAGTGTAATCAAGGTTTAATAGATGAAACGTTTGGACTCAAGAGCCATTCATTTTTTGTTTGTTTGTTTTTTTTCCATCTGATAACTTTATGCTAAAATCCAGGAAACCTTTCCTGTGGTCTCTTTAGAATTAGCTCTGTCCTAGTTGGCCTCTCATCTGAGATTGAGGACACGCTGTGGGCAGCGCTGGACACCAGGCTGTTTGGAAGAAGGACTGGCAGAGCAGCTCCTGGAAAGCACCATCTTGCCTTTGACGGCTGGACCGGAGCTCGTACCGCGGAAGACTCTGGGCTGTTCATCGCTTTCTCCGAGGGGGGACAGGAGGCCAGTGATGAGGCCGTTCTCCCGGATGGCTTTGGGGGAAATGATGGAAACCCATTCTTCGTCTTCTCCCTGGTTGTCACAATTCTTGATCCTCCAGGGTCGGAAGTGGTTTTGGTAAACAAGGATATCAGGTGGGGTCACGTCGTTCGTGCATATAAATCTGTGAGAGTCTTCCTGAGGTAGCGTTTCGTACTCGTGAATTCAGCTTCCTACAGATGGTGTGGAAGGCTGGTTACTCAGATGTGGGTTTTAACGTCTGTGTTCATTTAAACCGTTGGCTATCGTCCTGATTCTTTTGGCGGCCCCTCAGCATCTCGAGACCCACGCTTACACGTGCTCCCCGGAACTCTGCCACCCCCCAGGGTTGGTTTTGATTCCCTAGAGACTGTTAAAGGTCTAACTTCATTGCGTCTTATTTATGTCTACATTTACCTTGTGCATGTTTTCCGTCTTGGTCTTGCCAGGAATTTTGACAATCTGCCATCATCAGCGTTCTGCCTCCTTCCCTAGTTCCTTGTGTCTTCACAGCGATACTCACTATAGGCCCCTATAGGCCCCGGGCGGCAGGTCTCAGGAGGAATGAGAGTGGTGCCCGGGCATTCCGTTCCATGCAGGCTTGCCTTTGGCCTGATATCCTGCTGCTCTTGAGGGCGCTGCATGTGGAGGAAGCAGGCATTGCCACTAGAGGGAGCTGCTAGCCACTGGTCCGAGGGGCGAGGGGCAAGGCGGCCAGGAGCCTGCCTGGGACCTGCCTGGGACCTTTCCAGGGCTCAGACATCCTGGAGACTTGGCTCTGTGGCCAGCTCAGGGGGCCTTGTCAGACCTGCAGCCGTGCCATCCACCTTGAACGTTTGTCCCTGTGACTGTCGACATCAGCAGCTGGGGCTTTTTGTCATTTCTGCCGTCCTTTGGTTCAGAATATGGTGGTGAGGTCTACCCATGAGTTATTAACAAAAGCTCAATCGTGTGTGTGCGTGTGTGTGTGTGTGTGTGTGTGATTTCCAAAGTAGCACATACTTATTTTAAGAAAAAGAAATAACATGACTTAGAACTCGAAACCCCTAGTTGCTGATTTTGTGGTTCTTTAAAGCCAGTTCTTTAGAAGAGATTCCTTTATAGGAAAGATAGATGTGAAAATAAATGACAAGATTCTTGGATTCTGGGGTTTTAGTTTGTGAATAGAGGTCAGTTCCTGGCTGTCCTCTGTTGGGCCTGGGGGCAGGAAGTGGTGGACCCTCTAGAGCATGGCCTGGAAACGAGAAAGGGGAGAAGGATAGTTGAGCTGGCCCTTCAGGGGCCAAGAATGTTTGAGAAATCCGTCTGGAAGAGACCTGCGGGGGCGGCCTGGGCTGGGAGCCCTGGGACAGGCGGCTGCATACCTGCCGCACCTGGGATTTCTGCCCGGTGGCATGAGTACCATGCAGTGAAGGCACAGGTTCCTTTCCTTGTGCCAGATGGTGTTTTTTTTAATTGTCTGATGGTAGTTCTGTCGTCGGGCTTGGATGTGGTGGTGACGGCTGCAGCTGTGGTACTAGAGCTCGGAGTTGGGTCCCCAGGGGCCGCTGCCAGCTGTGGGACTTTGCGGAAGATCCTGGACCTCAGCCTGTTGGCGTCTTTAAGATGGGCTGGTGGCTGTTCCTCGGAGTATCTGCATGGGGGAACATGAGGCGCCTCTGTACGTGGCGGGGCAGTACCCCGAGATGGCAGGGACCAAGATTGTGTTCCTCACAGTCACATCCGGACAAAGAGGAAACTAAATGTTTAAATCCACAGCTGTCTTACCCGTCCTGCCTCCGGGCAGGGTTCCCTTCAAAGCATTTTCCAGCCCAGTGTGCTGCTGTCAGAGCGCTCCAGGGCGTTGGTTCTGGGGTCTCCCGTTAGTCCCTGTTCCTGGCAGTTCTTCAGAAACCCCCACGTAACTGCTTTTAAAATTGTACAAACTGTTCACCCCACATGTAGAAAATGACTTTCAGTCACGACCACGTAGGTGATCGCTGTCCGTGCCGTGATGCTGTCTTGTCTGGTGTGTTTCTGTGTCTTATAAGTTGGTGTCCTGCCGTATGTGTGGTTTTTATCCAGCTCTTCTCACTCTACTCGTGAATTTATGTGTCATTAAATATTTTTGAGAACATTAATTTAATTGTGTAATTTTATTATATATATTGATAGACCATTTTATTCCAGGAAATTATTTAAATAGGAGAAATTATGGCAGAAACTTTGGGGAAAATAAAGCATTGGAAGTGGAATCTGGGTGCCAGAGCGGAGAAGACAGGAAATCCAGCAAATGCCTGTGCCCTTTTCCATTTCAATGTTTTTTTAAAGATTTATTCATTTATTTTGAGGCCGGGGTGGGATGGAGAGTGTGCACATTGGGGGGGGAGGGGCAGAGGGAGAGAGGATCCCCAAGCAGACTCCCTTCTGAGCGTGGGGCCTGACACGGGACTCAATCCCACGACTTCAAAATCATGACCTGAGCTGAAGATTAGGACGCTCAGCCGAGCCACCGAGCCACCCCTCCGTTTCAGTGTTGAGTGCAGTAGGAGTTTAATTTTTGCGTGGCCCGAGGATGTATGTTAAGAGAAAATGCTGTCTTTTCTGTACCATCTTTGAGAGTGTGTTAGAAGAGTTTTGCTGCGGAAAAGTTCAAATTAAAAGAGGAGAACCGGCTTGGGGCCTGTGCCCGTCGCTGCCTCAGCAGGTGTGAGCTCAGCAACGCTGTCCTCGCTCTCCTCTCGATGGCCTGACGGAGGGAGCAAGCGTTGGCCGCCCAGCGAGCCTGAACAGTGGCTAAAATAAATACGGGGGCTGCCGGTGCTGTAAGGGGCCTCTTCAGAAAGGCTTTGCGAAGTGGAAAGATTTCCAGGGCTTTGCCAGGGGAAGAGTGGGGCAGAAGGTAGCTGGGGGGCCGCCCGAAAAACCCACTTGGAGGCGGGGGGCAGCAAGTCCATCTGGGAATGCTGGGAGCTGAGTAAGCAAAGTCTTGGGAGTCAGCAAACAACTGAGCCACCACGAGGCAGACAATGTGTTGGGTCAGGCTGGGAAGTCAAGGGTTGCCATGGCGACGGGCCCTGATGTGCCTGCCTCGGTGCTCAGCGGACTGTGGCTTGGAAGGTCTCTGAGCTGTGAATGTCTGTCAGGCAGGGAGAAGCCACCAAACTTTCAGACCTTCCTCCTTGCAAGGAGGCCAGATGCAGGGAGCTGCTGCTGGCTTTGGGAGTGCAGAGGCAAGGGTCTTCGTGGGTCACCCTCCAGGAAAGGAGGAAGGCCCCCGCCAAGGCAACCAGCACCATGCAAAGTCTGTTCCAGGGAGCAAATGGGTACTTGGGAATGGAAAATCCATGGGGAGGAAACCACCACCAAGGAAACAGTGCGAACCATGGCCACAAAGTCCATATGTTAAAATAGATGAAGCCCAGGGACCTGGCAGGGCCGAGAGCTCCGTGGTTTTCTGTGCAGATGATTAAGCAGGAGAATTCAGCCTGGAGCTGAGCCTGGGAGAAGCCCTTTGGTGTTAGGTCTGCAGCTGGGCAGAGGGGCAGAGAGACCTGTGGGTCTAGCATGTGGCTTGAGGGCCCGGCAGGGCGCCACCACGCCAGAGGGCGAGCACAAATTCAGTCCCGGCACAAGGTGGGCCTCCACCTGCTGGCCCAGCCTCCATCCAGGAACCAATGAGTGTTTTTTCTTTCTTTCTTTCTTTTCTTTTCTTTTCTTTCTTTCTTTCTTTCTTTCTTTCTTTCTTTCTTTCTTTTTCTTCCTTTCTTCCTTTCTTTCAAGATTTTATTTATTAGAGAGAGCATGATGGGGGAAGGGTCAGAGGGAGAAGCAGACTCCCCGCTGAGCAGGGAGCCCGATGCGGGACTTGATCCTGGGACTCCAGTTGCTTAACCAACTGAGCCACCCACGCGCCCCCGATGAGTGTCTTCTTCCTCTTTGTCCAAAAAAGAGGGTTGACAACCCAGAGCGAGAATAGGAAGGTCTCAGAAGGGCCACCAAGCCCCACGCTTGCAGAATGTCTGAGCCCTGGACGAAGCTCTCCAGGCTGGGCACTTTTGTCCTTGTTAATTGGTAAGTTAATGAACTGAGAACATGGAAGGCAAGGGCTGCCCAGCCCAGCCAGTTTTAGCCGTCAGCTCTGATTTATGGGTGCAGATAACATCCTGTCTTCTGAGAAGGCAGAAGTGGGAGGCTTTCCGTCTCAGCCCTCCAACTCCTGAAAGGATGAGCATGATCCCATGCTTATGAATCGCTCTAGTGGTGGAGCTGACAAGCTGCCACAGGAGGGGGCTGGGAGGGCCAGCCACGACGGGCACTTAACCAGCTTCCTCTCTGGGAGCTGGAAGGCGGGTCGAAAGGTGCCCCCAAGACCCTCCAAACTGTCATATTTTGTGCATTACAGTCGTGTCCCCATTGCTAGGATGGCCTGGAACAGGTTCCCGGCCTTGTCTTTGTAGCTCTCAAGAAAGGCCTTCAAATTCCTCCTACACCATCAATAGTTTTAAGTTCTCTTTCGATACATGCCATGACACATTTTGGCAGTGGGGGATCAGGAATGTGTGCATGGAATCCACGAGCATTCCAGCACTCCAGAGTCGGAGCCCTGGCCTGGGAAACACCCCATTCCTGGCCAAAGAGAAGGGGCCTGGGGACTCATTGGCCGCGGACCTCTGCGTGCTCAAAGAAGAACACCCATTCTGGCCTCCACCCCTGCCACCGCCTTCGCCGGCCCAAGACCGGTACGGAGCAGGCAGTCGTGGAGAATTCCTCCCGATACCCACATCAGCCCTTTGCTGCAGGGTTCTCCCCTTCTAGGAAGGGGTCTGCACTACGGGCTGCTCCTCGCGGCAGAACTTACCTGTCGCGGCTGGTCTCTGCGGGGAGCAGCCGCAGAATAAAATGAATGTGTGCCGTGCACGTAGCAGGGCTGCCATATTCATCTCTGCGTCCGCGCCCCGGTGACTGATGTCCAGTTAACTCAAGGTCTATCACTGCTTACTCATGACGGGGAGATTCTTTCCAGGCATGGTGCAATGTGGGTTACAGGCCTTTTGCAGTGTCCCCCAAATCATCCCTGCCGCACGGATGGCAGAGAACGACCCCCCTCTTCTACTTCTGTGTACACTTGATTGTGCCTGTAAGCCCTTTAAATTTTTTTCCTTTTTTCCTTTGATATTAAAAGGGCAACTAGTTATCCTTTTGCCTTACTTCCAAATTTTACATTTTGATAAGATTGAATGTGGTAGTTAGCTAAATATTTATTGAACGCTTATGAATTGTCAGCGTGCCAGGGGCTGGGGAGATGATGGTGAGCAAGATAAGGCCCATCTTTCTAGAATCTTGATTACTGAGTGATAGGAGCATGTAGACAGGAAATCGACAAGTACTTATTGTGTTAAAATGCGAGGATTGTGGAGCAATGAGATCATTCCTAAGAGATCTTCCTCTCCTAACACCAATCACAGGGATTTTCCAAAGAAGTGACATCAGCTAAAGGATAAACTGAAGTCAGTGGGGTCAAAAGTGGGGTGAGGGAGGTGGGAGAGGAGTGGGGAGTAAGGGGTGGAAAGGCCGGTTCTGAAAGACAGGACAGCAGAGTCGAGAATGGGGTAGCGCGCCGGGGGGTGCACGCAGGCTGGCGGAGGGTGGCTGGGGTGGCAGGTGCAGTGGGGGGGGGGGGATGGTGGAAG
>NW_024425786.1:4362188-4411834 GCF_017311325.1 Ursus maritimus | reverse complement strand
GCGGAGGGTGGCTGGGGTGGCAGGTGCAGTGGGGGGGGGGGGATGGTGGAAGATCAGCCCAAGGAGAGGCTGCCAGAGCATCTCACAGAACTTGCATTTCATCCCCGGGGCCATGAGAGTTTAAGCATCCTTGGGGCGCCTGGGTGGCTCAGTCGTTGGGCGTCTGCCTTCGGCTCAGGGCGTGATCCTGGCTTTGTGGGATCGGCCTGCTACTTCCTCTCCCACTCCCCCTGCTTGTGTTCCCTCTCTCGCTGGCTGTCTCTCTCTCTGTCGAATAAATAAATAAATAAAATCTTAAAAAAAAAAAAAAAGTTTAAGCATCCTTAGGACCTAAGCGTCCATAAGTAGCACCATCTTACTTTCATTTTAGGGGAATCCTTTTTTTTTTTTTTTTAAGATTTTATTTATTTGTTTGTTTGTTTATTAGAGAGAGAGTGCGAGAGAGCACAAGCAGGGGAGGGACAGAGGTAGAGGGAGAAGCAGACTCCCCACGGAGCAGGAGCCTGATGTGGGTCTCAGTCCCAGGACCCTGAGATCACGACCTGAGCGGAAGGCAGACGCTTCGCTGACAGAGCCACCCAGGTGCCCCAGGCAAATCCTCTTTGATAACAGTTCGGTGATTGGATTCGGGAAGTCTGAGGAGGAGAGCGTGGCAAATAGGCGGGAGAATCAGGAAGCCTCCAGCAATAATGCCCTTAAAATCGGCCCAGGGATAAGAGCTACACGCACGAGCGCACGCGGGGGTGTGTGCTCTCTGTTCTGCGTCTACAGTAGTGACATTTTCATTTTAAAATGTTCAAACAGCACATAGGAAATGAAGATCTAAGTCCTCCAATTTTCAGTCGATTCCAGTTGTGGTTCAGATGGCCCTGGGAATGTGCACGCGCACGCACATCCCTCCATATGTGTCCATATGTAAAAAGTTTTGAAATGGAAGAAAATGTG
Organism: Ursus maritimus; assembly: GCF_017311325.1. Classification (NCBI taxonomy): domain Eukaryota; kingdom Metazoa; phylum Chordata; class Mammalia; order Carnivora; family Ursidae; genus Ursus; species Ursus maritimus. The sequence goes on along the minus strand of NW_024425786.1, from coordinate 4,410,889 downwards.
CAGTTTTGCAATTGCTTTTTTTAAGTTAATACTATATTTTGGACATTTAAAAAAATGTTGGTACGGGGCGCCTGGCTGGCTTAGTCGGTGGAGCACGTGACTGTGGATCTCGGGGTCGCAAGGTTGGGCCCCGCTTCTGTGTAGAGATTACTAAAAATCAATCAATCAATCAATCAAATTAAAAAAGATACCGAGACCTAAAACTCTGCCTCTTCCGGGTGGCTCCGTCGGTTGAGCGTCCGACTGACTCTCGATTTGGGCTCAGGTCCTGATCTCAGGTCGAGGCGGGGAGTCTGTTTCTCCCTCTGCCCATCCCCCTGCTTGTTCTCTCTCTTGCTCACTCACTTGCTCTTTCAAATTTATTTATTTATTTATTTATTTATTTATTTTAAGGTATAGCCGTACCTATCATGAAGCCATTAAAAAGAACAAAGTAAATTTTTAAAAAAGATTTTATGTATTTATTTGAGAGAGCCCAGGTGGGGGGAGGGGCAGAGGGAGAGGGAGCAACAGGCTCCCTGCTGACCAGGGAACTCAATATGGGGCTCAACATGGGGACCAATCCCAGGACCCTGGGATTATGACCTGAGCCAAAGATGTGCTTAACCGTCTGAGCCACCAAGGCGCCCCTATACCTTAATTTGTAAACTGGCCCTCTGTGAGCGGACATTTGGGGCTGTTTCCAGTGATTCACTCCTGTAACGATGCCACAGTGGATGTCCCTAGACCTGTCTGTGCACCTGTGAAGGAGTGTCTACAGAACAGGCTCCTGGAAGGGAAGTGCTGGGTGGTCGGGTGGGAGCACTTGCATTGCAATACCTATTTCCAGAACGTCACCCAGGAAGCCACTTACTCTCTCCTTGGCAGAACATTTCAGCCCTTCATACGCTCCTGCGTCTGTTCATCCTCTTCCAGGAGCCTGGCCCTGACACCGAGGGTGGGTGGCGGGGCAGGTGTCCCTTTGCATGGTTTCCAGGCACTTCTCTTCTTTGTCCACTCCCATTCTGAAGAGGCTGTGGCCTGGGGGCAAGGGCAGCTGCGGGCTCCGCCATGGTGCCTCTAGAACTTCTGAGCGTGGAGGGCTCAGAGGACACACCAGGCATGATTCCTTTCCCTTTCTCCTTAGTTTTCTTTTCTTTTTTCTTTTCTTTTCTTTTCTTTTCTTTTCTTTTCTTTCTTTCTTTCTCTTTCTTTCTTTTTTCTTTTTCTTTTTCTTTCTTTTTTTTTTTTTTGAAAATTTTATTTATTTACTTGAGAGAGATAGGGAGCATGAGTGGGGGCAGGGACAGAGCGAAAGGGAGAAGCAGGCTCCCCGCTGAGCAAGGAGCCTGACACAGGGCTCAATCTCAGGACCGTGGGATCATGACCTAAGCTGAAGGCAGAGGCTTCACCGACTGAGCCACCCAAGTGCCCCCCCTTCTTTCTTTTTTCTTTTTAAAAGATTTTAAGTCATCCCTACACCCAATGTGGGGCTTGAACTCATGACCCTGAGACCATGAGTTACACCGTCCACCCAGGCGCCCCTGTGAGTTTTCTTCCAGTCGCACGGATGAGAGGCAGCCGGCCTCCCACTCCCTAGCTGGGTGACCGGAGGCAAGTCCCTAGCCTGGGCACTTCCGTCTCATTATCTTGAAAGCGGAGGTACCAGTGGTTCTCGTGGAGATCAGGTGTTTGAGTCTACTGATGATTCCAGTATTTCAAGTTTTTGTGGCTTTCTGTTGGTCTTCAATCACAGGGCCTTTTTTCCATATGTGCCTAGCTATCTTTGTGTATCAGACCTTGTATTTTAAAAAATATTTGTAGGAAAAATCTGAGGCCTAGGCTGATAGAGGATTTTCACGTGCTGGTCTGGGATGACCTTAATCTACATTCAAGTTGAAGGTTCCGTGTATCTGGAACGTTCTCCCCCGGCCCCGTGAGGCCATTACAAGTGCAGGGCAGTTCCCCAGCTTTTTTCTCAGATGCAGAAATAGCCTGAGGGCAAGACCATCTGAGTTTACTTCCTTAGATTCTCCTCTTCTGAGTTTTAGCGGCTTTGATGTTTTTAAGATTAAATTTTTTTTTCCAATCCATCTTTTTTGATTGTCCCAAGTGAGAAGGATGATCTGATTTATCTAATCCACTGTGGTAGGAAGCAGAGACCCCACCGAATGTTCTAAATGAATGTCCAACGCGTTTAGCACCCCGTCTCTTCGTAGCTGTTGTTAAATACAAAGCTTTGGTGTGTTTTTAAAGCACAAAAACGTTTGTTTGACTCATGAAGTCCAGGTCAGAGGCACGATGGTGTCAGCAAGACCCCGAACGCCCTAGGATCCCCACATGCTCCTGAGCTCCTCCCATGTCACCCACCACTACTAAGTCAGATCATGTCCGTCCTCTGTTAAAGAAACAACTCCCTGCGGGGCTCCGGCGGTTGAGCGTCTGACTCTTGATTTTGGCTCAGGTCATGATCTCAGGGTCGTGAGATTGAGCCCCGAGTGGGACTCAGCACAGAGGCTGCTTGCCCTGTGCCCCTCCCCCTGCTCGCACTCTCCAGCTCACTCTAAAATAAATAAATAAATAGTCCTAATAATAACAACAACAGCTCCCATGGCTTCTGTCTCACTCAGAATAAAAGGGAAAGTCCTCATTAGGTCCTCATGGGACCTAATGCCCATCACCTCTCTGATTTTGTCTCCTCCCTCTCACTTACCCAGCTCTGGCCACACTGGCCTTGCTAGGGTGAGCCACTCATCCTGGTTTTAATAAGGAAAGAGCTGGGAACCCCCTCAGTCTGGGGCAAACTGGAGCAGTTGGCCACTTTGAGCGTGAACCCAAAATATGTCCCTACCTTAGGGCCTTTGGCTGGCTGCTTTCTCAGCCTGAGATGTTCTTCTCTAATATCTGCATGTCTAGCTAGCTTGTATCATTCCAATCTCTGCTCAGAGTCACTTTCCTCAGAGAGGAAGAATGTAAAAGAGGGTTCGTGTGTGTGTGTGTGTGTGTGTGTGTGTGTGTGTGCGCTCTCTCCCTCCCTCTCTCTCTCCCTCCCTCTCTCTCTTCCCTCCCTCTCTCTCTCTTTCCCTCTCTCTCTCCATTACCTGTTTTACATTTCTTGAGATACACTTGAACAGGACCCAGGCAGAATGTCTCCAGGCCCATATGGAAGGTTCTTGAGCTCCAGCATCTGCTACAAAGCCAAGACAGCCTAAGCCCTAGCAGCTGCCCTGCCCAGAAATTGCTTCTGTGGGCTGGGCTTATAGGCCGGGCTGGCATCCTGGGCTTGGGGGGAGGAGGCATCCTTGGCTTCCATGGACCAAATAGGAGACAAGGCCTGTCCCAGGCAGCCTGGGTCTCTGCTGGGGATGTCCAAGGGGGCAGTAATGATAGTTTCGAACCATCGGGATTGGTGTTTCAACAATGGGCTAGATATTTTGAAATCCCAGCTGTCCTGGAAGTCTGACCGGTCTTTTCTGTGGTTGGGAACCTGGCCCAGAAGCCTTTGTTCCTTGGACAGACTTGGCCCTTGAGAAGGCCCAGCCTCTCAGTCTGTCTGGCCAGGTTTAGAAGTCTGCAGTGGCTAGCAGCCGGCAGTGAGACTGGAATGTGGCCACCCTGCCAGGGCCACAGACGGCCCTAGTAATTCAGGCGTCCAGTTCCTCCTCTTCCTCCTTCCCAGGCGGGAAATCCCTGGCACCCCAGCTGTCAGAGCCCCTGGGTCTAGCAGGTCTCAGCTCCTCCCAGGGGGTGGCCAGATCTGACCCCGGGCTGGGTGTCCCAAGCCTGCAGGCCATCCTCTGAGCTGGGGTCCTGCTTGGAGGCCAAGGAGCCCTGCCGCCTTGACCTTTGAGGATGAGAAGGAGCCCGGTCGGACTAAGCTTTGAGGCATTCTTCTGTTGGCCCCAGCAAGAGGTGGTTCACTGTGAATTGATCTAAGTTCCAATCCACAAGCATTTCGCTGGCACGTGTCTGGGCAGGGTTGGGCCTGGGCACTGCATTTGGGGATGAAGCCAGTGGTTGCTACGAGAGTCTCCCGGTCTAGACTGAGCCTAGACTCCACTGTATCCGTGCGACCACGTGCAGCAGAGACAGGACCAGAAGGCGGCCCAGTGGCTGGGGAACAGCACCGTCGACTCAGCAGGGAGCAGTGGGTGGGGTGGGTCAGGGAGGGTGGCCTTGTCCCCCAGGTGATGGGAGCAGTGCCATTTACAGGCCTGGGGTGTGTTCTCATTGTGACTGGAAGCCACAGTTGCCCATACCAGGAACAGAGCCTGAGTGTGAAGCCCACTCTCCCAAATTAACTCACCTCAGGCCCATGGCGAGCCCCTGAGAGAGCGCTGTGAATACCCCTCTACATGGCTGAGGGGACTGAGGCCCAGAGAGGCCAAGCAACTGGCCCACGGTGCCATAGCTCCAGGAGCTGGGATCTGGAGGCCGACATGCAGGCGCGACAGTGAGGCAGGGGACCCAGAGAGGACGGTGGTAGCCCGAGCCAGGCCAGAGCATTCTAGGGGCAGAGCTTAGAATGGCGTGGGTGCTGGTCCCTGGCCAGCCCACCCCAGGCTGTGCTTGTGCCCAGGCAGCGGTGGATGGACAAGTGGGTGATGACTGGGCCAGATGCTGGACAGTGACTGGACCTCCCTCCCCATTGCCTCTGGGGAGCCGCCTGGGTCTGAGGGGCCTGTCGTCTGGCTGTGTCCCCACACTTGGGAGCCAAGTGAGGGACCCACCTCCCTTGAGGCGTGTGGCCAGTGGACTCAAAGGTCAGGGAGGCCTGTCCAGGCCTGAAATCCTCCCGGAGTCCTGAGGCAGGGGTGCAGCTGGAGAAGGAAGGGCCTCAGGACTCAAGTCAGCGAGGATGGGTCCCCGCGGCGTGGCTCGGGGCGCTGAGCCGCAGGGGGCGGAGGGGCTGTTAACGGGACCGTGGCTGCATGTGGAACTTGAATGTCTTGGCCACGGAGGAAGCTGCAGGTGGCCTACAGGGTGGTGGGGAAACGGGTGGCATCCCCCATCTACCTCCTGGCTGATCTGGGCAGGTCTCCAGGCCCCTCTGAGCCTCAGCTTCTTGCTCTGTAAAATGGGGGTGATGGTAACAGCAAGACAGGATCATTAGGCCGATTAAGGGGGATTCCCCCTCACCAGCTCATGTCCAGATCCGAGCACGGGCGTTCGCCAGTTGCTGGTGTCCCTTCTGCAAACCCAGCCAGGAGCCTGAGAGAGAGGACAGAGGGAGGGTCTGCAGCCGAGCTGGAGGGGCCAGTGTGGGAGCGCCTGAGCGAGGGCAGCGCGGCGGCCCTGGCCGCAGGGGCCCAGCCTCCTCCGTGCCTGGCGCGGGCCTCCCTGGCGGCAGAATCGCTGCGGGCTGTGGGGATGGCTCACCCGCACGCACACCCTCGTGTGCAGGGGGCGGCCGCTCGGGGAGCGCTGAGGCCGAGCAGCCTGTGGTGCCCACTCCGGGGACACAGCCGGAACGCAAGGCAGGGGCCTGCCCATGTCGGTGCCCGGCTCTGCCCACCCCTGCCCGGACCCTCTTGGGCCCGGCCGGCATCTCCCGTGTCGCGGTCCAGCACTGGGTTCCCTGAGGGTTGAGGAGGGGTGTGCCAGCAGCAAGTGTGGGCCCCACCTCGTAGGCCTCTCCTGGCTCGGCGAGGGCAGTACGCTCTGGCCGACAGTGTCCCGCCGAGGCTGCGGGCTGTGAGGAGGTGTTCGGGGAGAGGGCACGGGGCCGGGGCCTGGTCAGGGCTCAGGGGCCGGGCTGGCTGGTGGCCAGGTGGCTGTGGTCCAGCTTTTGGCCAGCTCCTCCCACGTAGATGGGCCGACGGAGGACTGAGGCTTCAGGCACACGTGGTCAGCCTCAGAATGGTTCACTCTGCAGGGGAGGGTCTGTGCCGCCCTAGCCAGCCCCGCCCGTTTCACCCCTCCTGCAGATGCCAGTCTGGCTGACCGAGGGCACTGCCTTCCAGCCAAGGGTTGGCTTCCATTCTGCCCTGGGGCCACCCCCACCCCCACCCTGCCAGGCAATGGTCCTGGAAGGTCCACGGCCTGGGCCTCTGGCAAGTGGGAACAGATGCTTTTCTTTACTTGGAGCTGGAGGCCCCGTGTGAGGGGGTGATCAGTGGGACACATCTCCCTCAGGCCTGGCTGTTGGGGCCAAGACAGAACAGAATGCTGGAGGCCGGGAGGTGGCTAGTGCCCGCCCGCATTGGGTTATATAATGGGCCTCTGGCTGTCTGTCCGGACTTCATTCCTAACAGGCTCTGTAGCCCAACCTGAGAGCACTTAACACACGACGCAGCCCACGGGGCTACTTCTCATGACTGCTGGGTGGCTGGCCCCGCGGACGGCCCAGCAGCCCCGGCTCTGTTCCTGGCCACCTCCAACAACCCACAGAGCTGGTACTCCTGGGCTGCCCTGGAGGTCCGGACAGGCCTCCCCAGATGCCATCAGAGGAAGAAGGGATGTGGTCCCCTGCTCCTGGGGGGCATATGGGGCCACAGAAGGTTATAATAGGCCTTGCCTGGGGAGGGGAAGAGGCAGGGCCCATTGGCAGAATGCAGGAATCCCCCAAGCCTTCATCCCTGTGGGGCTCCGTGCCAGACTCCTTGCTTAGCCCTACGTGGGCAGGATCTCACGAGACAACACAGTGGGGGGCTTGTTCCTTAACATTTCACAGATGCGGAATCTCAGGGAGTGTTGTGCCTGGGGCTGTCAGGCTAGCGAGGCACAGGCAGGACCTTGAACCAGTCCCCCCCTTAGGGAGCTGCCCTCGGAGGGCTGCAGGGCCTAGCGCGGTAGGAAAAGGGTCAGCGAGGGCGGCTGAGGGGGAGGGGGCATCTAGAGGGCCCAGGGACCCCCCTAATTCCGTTAGTTCCGGCAGGGAAGGTGACCCCAGGGCCAAGGTCTCTGTTGGCCATGGCTTGCTGGGAGGTGGCCAGCGTGGGAGCTGATGGCTGGCTCGAGCCACCTGCTCCTCTTCCTCTTTCATGCCCTTACTCAGCAGGCCTCTCGGGGTTCCCACTTGCATCCTCATGTGGCACTTCCGCTCTCAAGGAAGCAGCTGCAGTTTGCAGAGGGCTCAACCCTTCCCCACACCCAAGGCCATTGCCAGGCACTGGATGGAGCAACCTTGGGACCAGAGACTCATCCCTCTGCCTGTTCTGGCGCCTGCCCCTGGCCAGTGGGAGGTCATGGTGGTGGGGACAAGGTGCGAATCTCTGGGTTCTCCCTGCCTGGGCTGAGGTATCCAGCCCCAAAGGGGCATCGTGAGAGAAGAGCAGAAGCCGTTGGTCTCCTGGCTGTCCTCGGGTTGTCCCGTCCAGAGGTCATGAGGTTACAGCAGGCTGGGACAGGAGAGATGGGCCTGGAACTGCAGGAAGAAAGGCTTCCAGCTGGGGGCTACCCTGCCTCCCTCCAGGCCTTGGCTGCCTGTCCAAAATGCGTGGTCACTGTGTTACAGAGGGCCCGGCCGTGCAGCCCATGGATCAGAGGACGGCCCTCAGCTTCCCTGCCCTCCACCTGCCCTATTCCAGCTCCGTGTGGCCCTGGGCAAGTTATAGGCCCCTGGTCTCAGCTTCTCCATCTCTGTGGTGGGGACAGTGGCACGGGCCTCATGGGGCTGCCACGAGGGCTCAAGGTGATGGTGTAGGAACAGTGCTCAGGCGGCATCTGGCCCACAGTGAGGGCAGCTGCCATCACTCCGTGCCCGCATGGCTGGGACACAGCAGCATGCACCCCAGCTGTCTCGGAAGCAACTGTGAACCCCCTACATTTAGAAGCGGCATCACCAGCCAGCTATTGTCCAGGTTTCCCCCAGACCAAGTAAAAGGCCCTGGTGCGTCCCCCTCCGCCATGGACACGGGCTGCCTCACGGAGGTGGGGGCTGGTGCAGCGCCTGGAACACTCTGTGGGCACTTCCCAGCCTGGGGCTCACTCACGCTCTCCTGCTCCAGGACGATGGAGGCAAGGCTGGGGATGGGGGCCTCTGGCCTGGACAGGAGTGTGGGCGACTCTCTGTGGGAGCCAGAGAGGGCATCCAGGCAGCAGGACTCTGTGGGGGAAGCCAGAGCAGGGAGGCGGGAAGCAGGGGGACACACTGGGGGACAGAGAGAACCTGGAGGGTGAGGCCGAATGTGTCCCAGACAGCGGAGAGGGAGGCCCTCCCTCTCTGCAGCATCAGGGCCCTGAACGCAAACAGCCCTCCGGTGGGGCCTCCACAGGGGATACGTGCGGGGATCAGGGACTCGTGTTCACCCCGGAGCTGAGGGTAGGAAGAAATCCCCCACCCCCCCGCCAGGCTGGGCTGCTTCTGAAACCATAAGCAAGTGTGGCGCCTGCCAGGCCTGAATGCAGAGGGGTCTGCACTCGCTGACTGCTCCGGCATCACCCCCACTCTGCAGCCCTGGTCGCCGCCGTGGTGGCCGAGGACACATTGTTTCATTCCCCTGAGCTTGATCTGACACCCCATGCTGGCCACTTGCTTGTCAGCATAAGCTGGGGTGCCCCCAACCTCCTGAGCGCCCAGGCCTTGTAGGGGCCAGCGATGGATGACCGAGGGGCCCGAATTTGTCTGTCGCGGGCCCTTTGCCAGAGGAGGAGGATGGCCAGGCAGGCAAGCATATGGTTTGAATTACTGGAGCCGCCTCTTGGCACCTCAACCCTCAGCTGGGGGTGTGCAGGCTGCTTGGACGGCCACCCCTACCACCCTCTCACCAGACATAGCCCTGGAGAGACCCCCCCCCAAAGCAGAGCGTTCTGCTGCCAGCTCCCCCTGCCTGGGACTTGTGCCTCTCTGTTGCCAGGCGTCTGGTTGGGGTGGGGAGCCAGCCAGCTGTGCCCCAGCTCTGCACCCCCACTCCTGCCCCCCCACAGGCCACCTCCTTGTCGGCCCTGGCAGCCTGGGAGCCACGGCAGGCTCAGACCAGCGAGGCTTGGCTTGGCCGCCGCCTAGGAGGCCCAGCACAGTGGCCGTCCCCCTCCAGTCGGGACTTCCGAGGCTCTGCCCCACTGCCCTCTGACCACCTGGCCTTCTCTACCAGGTGGCTGTCTGGGACCCTAAGTTGGCTTTGAAGCCAGACAGTCCTGGGTTCAAATCCAAGTTCTGCTGCTCGTTAGCTGAGTCCCAGTCTCCTCCTCTGGGCCGTGGAATTTAATCCCCCGTCTGTGGGGAGACCTGAAATGCCCGGGCAGGCCCAGCTTTCCTGGAGAGAGGGCAGAGGTCTCCCCCGCAGGGCGACCGCGGGTGTTCATTTTTCTTTCCCAATTAGATAAAAATGTGCACGGTTTACAGGCCTCCAAATAAATGGGCCAGGGACTTTCACGTGCCGTGTAGCTTGGTTTTTATCCTCTCGCGCTTCTCCTTGCGTATGGCTCTGTGCCCCTCGCTCCCCGCACTCCCCCTCAACGGCCCTTCCAACCTTCTTGCCCCACCCACCCTTGAGCCCACCTGTGCAGGGGCCGGTGAAGCTCTGAGCTGACACCGAAGCCTCCTTCCACGGGTTCGGTCTGGCCAGGGCTCCGTGCACGGTACTGCCCTTGGTGTGCGTGATAGACACCGGCCCAAGGAGGGAGGCAGCGGTGGGTGGGCAGCCTGGAGAAGTGTGGCCAGCCCAGGGCGGGGAGAGGCCTTTGGTGAGGGCCCAGAGGGCAGATTTTGGGCCTTGCTGGCAGCCTGCGTCTAAGGCGTGGCCAGCAGCTCCTGCCCTCTCACCCCTGGACGCCGCCTCCGGGCCTTGGCTTTAGTGGAGCTGGGAGACATGCTTCAAGCTTCCCGGGGAGGGGACTCAGTCAGGCCGCTGAAACAGCTTTGGAGCCCTCCCTGGCACCCCCATGGGTGCTTCCACTCCTCATTGAGAAATCCTCCAGGGCCCCCGCTACGGCTGGGGGCTGGGGTCAGAGGTCAGGGGTGGGGGGCTGGAATTGCTCCTGGGGCAGCACATTTTTCTCCTCTGGAAATTTATCTTAGCAAAGAGACCACGGAACAATTGCACTCTTTTCCGGGCCTCTGCCGTCCCCAGACGGCCTGCCCATCCCCTTGGTGGGGGCTCCGAGGGGGCCGGGAAGTTGAAATTTGTAAAATGTCTGTAGGAGGGGAAGAAAGGCGCTTTGTGTGGGGCCGGGGCCCTGGCCATTGGTCAGCTCCAAGGCCCCCATATGCTCCCAGAATGCTCCCCTCCCAGGGGAGGGCCATGCTTACCGGCCTGAGGCCAGCCCCGGGGTCCCTGCAGCCCCTCCACAGCCCCTGTACCCGCTGCGTCCAGGCCTCGGGGACCTGGGTCCCCGGGGCCACCCAGCCTCAGAGGGCGCGGGCCTGGAGGGGAGGCCTCCTCGGGCCTCAGCATGTTTCTCTACTGGAGGAAGCGGGGCGCCTATGAGCTGGAGGCCCTGCCTGGCGCCCTGGCTGAGCTGGAGCTGGGGGCCGTGGAGCGTTTCTCCTGGAGCTCCAGCCTGGACATCATTGAAGACCTCGGGGGTAGGTGCGGACCCACTTTCCCGGGAGGGCATTCACGAGGCTCTGGCACCTGAGCCACCTGGTCACCTGTGGCCCACTTACCACGCATGGGCTACTGCTGGTTCCATACTCGGCAGCGGTGTGGAGGCCAGAGCCCCTCTCGAGAACCGCTGCGGGTGGAGGAGAGGGGCCCGAGGACCCTGGGGACCACAGGAGAGGCGAGGGCAGGCCAAGCAGCCTCTCCTGGGAGCTTGCCTGCCTGGCAGTGTGGGGCCCACACCTGGGCTTGGAGCAGGGCGGCTGGAGTTGAGGACAGCAGTGATGGGTGCTGGCCGTCGAGCCTGGGCTCTGCGTCTGTCCTGTGCCTCCAAGATCAAGACCAGGTGGTGGCATGAATCCTTCTGGAATGTTTACGTTCAAGGCCCCAGGGCATGTGTCATTTCTCCTGTTATCCCCATGCCGATGAGGAAAAGAAGCATAGAGAGATTGAGCGTTTCAAGAGGCAGGACAGCTCGATGGGGATGCTGAGTCTGGATGCCTCCCATGGCCCTTTCCCTTCTCAGATGTGAGAGGTCAAGAAAGTCCTATAAATGGGATGATGACGCCAGTAGCACCCGGGGTGACAGAGAGGATTAACCGGGGGAGACGTGGAGTACTTCCAACGCGGTGTGGCCCAGAGCAAGGGCACCATGGCCGGCTGTCATTATTGTCATCATGTTATCAGAGCTCAGCTAATCGGAGGCCCAGCAGAACATTCAGCTTCCGGCTGGCGACCCCAGTCTATGAGGTCTGGCCCGCAGAAGCCGGGCTCTGGTGCTCTCCTCTTTGCCTCATCCCTGGCCCCAGGCGCTGGCCTCCCAGGCCACAGGCCTGGAGGAGCGGGCCCCTCTCCCGAGTGCAGCTTCCCAGCCTGGTGTGGGCCTTCTCTGACCCATTCCTGCGCCAGCGGGCATGGGGAGTGCTGGGCAGGCCTGGGCTCCACCGCGCAACACCACAAACTCGATGGGAAACGCTGTCCCCAGAGGATGGATGCTGGGCGGGCGTCCACAACAGATGTCCCAGGCGGTGTCAGCACCCCTCCTGCTTCCAGTCCCACCAGCCAAAGTGGACAGGGGGATGTGGCTGCTTGGGGGGGGGGGCAGGCACAGTGCCCACCTGGACCCCAAGAGCACCGGGCACCTTCGGGTGTGTGCAGGTGGCTGAGAGGGCAGGACCGCGTGAGGAGGAGCCCATGCTGCAGGGCAGGGTGTCGAGCAGGGGGTGGCAGGAGGATGGCACAGGGCAGGTGGGGTGTGGTGGCCGGCCGACCTGGGGGGAAGATCCCCTCTTCCTTCAGCCAGGCCCTGTTCTGGAGCCAGAGGGTGGGTTTGGGGAAGGGTGCCTGGGGGGAGAGGCTGTGGGAGTCCTATCTGCTTATACCTGTACCCCTGAAGCAGGGAAGGTGGCCGAGGTCCCAACAGGGCCAGAGATTTGCCTGAGGTCATTTTGACTCTTCCAGCCACAAGCCAGGGAGGCCCAGCAGGGGCCTCCGCTCCTGTGTGTTCTTTCCATCTCAGTCATCGAGAGGAGCCCAAGCTTTGCTGCTGCTGGGGACCTCTGCCTGGGATGCCTTCACCAGTCAGCATGGCTCTGGGGCATAGTCTGTGACGCCCGCGCCCCCCCGCCCCCCGCCTTCCCCAGTCCCTCCTGCCTCTGGGACGCCGCGGCCCTGTGCTGACCAACCACTTCCAGTTCTGAGGCCCCACAGCTAACATGCAGAGGGGACTCGCCCAGCGCCAAGGCTTTAAAAAGGATCTAGATTCATGCCTACTCTTTGAGTCAGGGATGATTCTTGGTGTCCCTTTTATACTGGAAGCAGGGTCGGGAGTGGGGGCGCCCAGATACACAACTCCTGCCCTCACACAAGGCCTGCCCACAGTGTACCCAGGGCTCTCCACCCTGGCTGGGAGGGAGGCCCCGGCACACAGTGGGTGGTTCGTGGCACGTGAGCAGACATCGGGCATGAGCTGAGACGCGCTGGGTGGGTGAGCGGGCACACAGCTGTCTGTGTGGGCTCTGTCCTCTGCAGCCAGCTGGCCCCTGGCCTGGGTCCATTGGGGTGGGTGGTGAGCCTGGCGCCTGCACAGCCCCATGATGGGGGTGGGCCCCATGCACGGAGAGGGCCTGTCCTGGGTGGGAATCTCAAACCCAGTTCTGCAGCCCCGCTCCTGTTCCTCCGCGGTCACTCTCGGTTCCTCCAAGGAGCCTCGGCAGGAAGCCCGTGGTGGGCAAATGGGCAGGTGCCTATAGGAGCCTCAGCCAGAGGAAGTGGCCGGCTGGCTCCAGGCCTGCATGTTCTGTCCACAGAGTTTCTCTGGCCCCAGAAAGGAATTCTGAATGCGTCCTCCCACCCCTTCTGACTGAGCCTGAGGAGTGTGGGCGGGCAGGGTAGTGGTTGGGGTTTCCAGGCCCCAGGAGATGATGCCAGTGATGGTTCTAGGCTTCAGGCAGGGACGGTGTCAGAGGCCGTGGTCCACTCTCCTTGCTCCAGCTGGGTCCCCAGTTGACCACCCCACCCCAAAATGCTTCATGGGGCTTTGGGAAGGGGTCCACATTTCTTTCCGAGGCCACCTGTGGTGTTCTGACCAGTGCCCAGGGTAGGGAGTGGCAGATAGCTCCTGGGGCCAACCAGGCCATTTGTCCAGGCCATGCCCTCTGGCTCTAGGCCAGGTCTGAGCCAGATCGGGTCCTTTCACAGGCTACCCTAGTGAGAGGGCCTTAGGCAGCCGGTGGCAGTTGCCCAAGCAAGGACAGGCTCCTAGGAGGGCTGGGTCTGCGTGGGAGCAGGCATTTAAGGCCACAGCTGCTTCCTGGGAGGGGCAGCCTTTGCGTGGCCAGGCCTGGGTTTGGGAGGTGGTGGGCAGGAGAGGCTCTGCCTCCTTTGGGCAGGAGGGTTCACTGAAGGGGGCTCACAGGGAGGGGTTCCTCTGAGGAATGAAAACAGGTGGTTTCTTATACCCTGTGTTGGGGGGGGCAGGAGAGAAAGGGGGCACTTACCTGACAATGGGGGATGAATTCTGTGTGTCAGGTGCCCCAGGGCACCCTGGGGCAGTGTTGTGTAATGGTTAGGAGCACAGACTTGGAGCTGTCACTCACACAGCTGCGTGACCTGGGCAAGCGCCCCAGTCCTCTGAGCTTCGTTTGTATGACAGGCAAATGAACACACCTCCCTCTCCATTGTTCAGAACAGAGCTATCCAATAGAACTTTCGTCATTAATATTTTCTAGTAGCCACATTAAAAAACAAAACAAAGATTAAAAACCAGCAAACGAAACTAATTTGAATAAACTTTGCATTTAACTCAATGCTTTCCAAACATCACCACCTCAACGTGCAATGAATATGAAAAATCCTCGATGAGATTTTACCTTCTTTTCCCCACGAAGCCTTTAAGATGGGATGTGTAGTTCACACCCACAGCGCATCTGGATTGGGGCTGGCCTCACCGTCGGTGCCCAGGAGCCACAGTGGACGTGGTGGCTGCCATCTGGGGTTACATCACACTGCAGGGGGCTGGGCCAGGTCTGGATAGCAGAGTCCTGAGCAGGCCGGAGCTGTGTATCCTCCGTTGTTCCCTAAGCCATCTGGTGGGGAAGACAGGACAGTGGGATCCCATCCCAGGACAGTTGGAGCAAGGAGGGAGAGAGTCATCTGGAATTTGGATATGTTGAGGCAGGGAGGCCTTGGGGAGTGGGTAGGACGTCAGGAGACAGTAACGTGGAGGATGTGGTAGGGGGCAGAGGAACAGGACCGGGAAGGGCTGGGCTGGGGGAGAAGCTCACTTTCCTCCCCGTGAGGTGATAGGCCGCGGTGGGGACCGTGGGGTGGGGGGTGGAGGGATGTGTGTTTGCTGAGGGCACACACAACTCAGGAACGGAGCCTTCAGGAATAGGGGTCCAGAGCTGCCAGGCTCCTCTGGTTTGTCCATAGAAGCCAGAAATCTGGATTTTTATGTGAAATCTGACTTTTCAAAATTGGCAACCAATTCAAATTCTTTTGAAGCACTGTGCTTGGCCAAACAAAACATGTCTGCCGGCCGGCTTCTGCCCAGGCGCCCTGTCGGCCAGTTGTGGTAGATTTCGTGTTGGGAGAGAAGCAAAAGCAGCATCCCATGACTAAGATAGGAAGGGGGGAAGGGCTGGCGGTGGGCTTGTCTGCCTGCCCGAGGGGCCCTGGCCTTCCACGATGGGAGGAGCTGGACGAGCCAGGAGGGCAGCGGGGCTGTCTCAGGCCCCAAAGGGGCAGCCTCTGGCATCCTGGGCGTGGGGAACAAGGTCACCGCTCCTGGTCTGCCTGAGGTTTGGCTCAGACGAGCAGCCAGCCAGCCAGTCAGGTTGACTCAAGTCGGAGGGCTACCACAGGAGCAGGGACTCTGGGGGAAGCCAAGGGCAGGCAGTGGAGACGGAGCTGTCCCACAGTCACAAAGCCACCTTCTCCATTCCCTCTCTGTTCTGGGGTCCCCTCCACTGACTAGCTGCCTCTAGGGGTCCCCCTCATTCTTGCTCTTCAACAATCAGAAGGCTCCATACCCACTCAGACTGACTTTCCATGACTGCAGGGCTGCAGGGCCCCATAGGTGTTGCCTGTCTCAATTCAGATTCTCAAGACAGCAAACCTGATGGAATGGGCTCGGCCAGGTGGCCACCTCTGGCCCAATCAGCCATGTCCAGGGTACCATGTGACCTGGTACAACATTCCCCCTTACCAGGCCCACCCTTCCTAGAGGCTGTAAATGTACCTATGCCCATGTCCGAGCCCTCCCCAGCCCCCAAAATTCCTCTCAGGGGACCCTCACTGATCTTCCTGTGTTTGGAGTCTCTAGGAGAAAGAAGGCCCAGAAAGTTACAGCTTTAGTGCAGAGAAAGCTAGACCCCAGAGGAAAGAGGACCAAGCAGTCCAGAGAGGGGGTCTAGAAAGCAGATTGAGCATCTCCAGGGAGCTGGAACCGGGGGGGGGGGTGTCAGAGGACAGAGAGCTCAGCCAGGTAGAACCCCAGCTCCTGGAAGAACCAGGACAAAGAACACCAGAACCACAAGTCAGCAACACCATGGCGGCAGCAGGGGGATCAGATCCCGCACAGGCTGTGGCCTGGCGCGCTCATGGCAGGATATAGAGGGCTGGGAAGGTAGTTCCAGAATGTTGTGGTGGAGGAAACAGCCTGGAGCCCCCAGAACTTAGAGCCAGAACCCAGAAGTCTTGGGGCAAAGGGTGTTAGAACCTGACCCCAGGCCCAGAGTTGTTAGAATCCAGGGACCTAGAACCACCCACAGACCTTGTCTGGCTGAGTTCGAGAAGCCCCCTGCAGAGCACATGGGAAATGTACCCCCACCCCAGTATGGCTGAGGGGTCCAGGTCCCCCTGGAAACCCAGATGGCAGAGGGGGTGCTGTGGGGTTTTGCTGGAGTTACCTCCTGGTAGGCAGGGCTGGGCAGGGCCCCCGGGGCCACTGACCCCAGGGACTCCGTCAGGACAGGCCTTCCTGGCACTGTGGACAGCTGAGGCTGCAGAGCTTCTGATCGGGAAACCAGACCGCTGTGCTTCTGTGAACTGAGTGAGGCAGGACTGGCCTGCGCGCGCCCAGAGGCAGGCAGGAGGCCCTCCTCAGGAGCCCCAGGTCCACACCGCACCAAGAGGAGGCAGAGGCCTGCTGTGCTATTGCTCCCTCAGCCCCAAAGCCTCAGGCACCATTTCAGCCTTCGGGGCAGATGCTCTGGGAGGGGAACCCCTCCCCACTGCATGCAGATGTGCTACCCTGGTGGGGGGGCTGCCCTGGGAAAGAGCCAGGGGAGCCTTTGGAGAGGGATCTACGCAGGGCCCCCTGGCACTAACTTGCCTAAGGGACTAGGCAGGCTTGGGAGCACTCTCAGTCCCTTGGGGGAGTCCTGGCCATCTCCCGAGGCTCCATTTCTGCAAAGTGTTTTGTAACCATTAAAATGCTGTCCAAGTACGTGTGATGTCATTTACATAAAGTACAAGACCAGGCATAACTAATCGATGCGGTTAGAGGTCAGCACAGTGTCTTCCCCTTGATCTGGATGCCCATTATTTTGTGAAAATACATTTTGTGAAAACTTATCCTCACAGCTGCACTTTTTCTGTACATATTTATACTTCCCAAAAGTTTTAAAAATGCTAACCAACAAAGCAGTAGCTACCAAGCCCACTCCCATATGGAGCCCTACCCGCAACCACGACGGCGTTTCTAAATGGGGGTACTCTGCTGGCGGAGGGAGACGAGGGGCCAGAGAGCTGTCCTGACCTGCGTTCCTACCTACGGGAAGGCACCGTTTCCACTTAGACGGTACCTTTCAGACCAGGAGGAAATAGCAAAGTTGCCTAAAATGCCTTTATTCCCACTTGCCAAGAGATGGAGAAAATGTCTCCTGACCACCAGAGGCGTTTTCATTTGAGGCATCTGGGAGGCTGAGGGCGCTGGGGGTCGCCCCGCGAGGCAAGGTGCGGGGTCCGCGTAGCCAGGCGCGGGGCGGGGTGCGGAGGGCGCGGAGGGCGCGGAGGGCGCGGAGGGCGCGTCTGCGGGCTGGGGCGTGGGGCGGGGCGCGGGCCGCGGAGGGGGCGCGGCGCGCGGGGGCGGCCGGGTCGCGAGTCCAGCCCCCGCAGGCGGGGCCTCCCGTCGGGCTCCTCCCGCCGCCCACCTGCCTGCCCCGCCTCCGGCCGCCGAGGGTCCCGCGGCGGCGGCGCTCCGGCCTGTCTCCCGGCACCCGGCTGGCGCCCGCCCCCCGCCACCGTCGCCCGCCTCGCCGGCCGGCCCGCGACGCCCCCCGCCCCGCCCGCGTCCCCGGCCGCTCGGCGCCTCCTCCATGGGTGAGTGCGGGGCCCCGGTGCGGCCCCGCCGTTCAGGCCTGCGGGTCGGGCTGCCTCCGAGCCGGCTAGAGGAGGGGCGCGGGCGGGGGGCGCCGCGGGCTGGCGGGCCGGGCGGGGGGAGCCGTGGGGGGCCAGGGCGCGCTCCTTCCCCTGCTCTGGGGAAGGCCCGCTCAAGGTGGGAGGTGGACGCCGCCCTCGAAATCAGGGCGGTGGGGGTCCAAACTCTGCCCCCATGTTGGGGCCCGCTTTAGCAGCACCCCTTCCCCTGGCCCTGCACGCTGGCTGTGGCAGGCAGCCTCTCTGCCCCTTCCCTGCCCCCTCCGCTGCTGTGCCCCAGCCCCTAGGAAGAGAGGCAGCTAGGAGGGGGCCAAATTCTGGGTCAAAGATGGACCGTGGGGAAAGGGGACACCCTGGGCCTTTGAGGAGGAGTCCATCCGCAGAGGCCGTGATGTGGAGGGCAGGGGTAAGAAGGGATACCCCAGGAAGTCTGGAGCCCCGCAAGGTCACTGAGCTACCCCCGCCCCCCACTAGTGGGACAGAGGCAGGGAGCAGCTTATTTCCAAAGACGTTTTCTCCCCGTGGAATCTGGATAATTTCCCTGGGGAACTGCAACAAGAAAAGGACTCTGCAAACAGATTCCCGAGCAGATAAGTTGGCATTTAAAAGAGAAAGGGACACTGACCTCCTTTGAAGGCAGGATTGAGGAGACAGCTCCACCCATCCTCTAGTCTGGAGGCCACTGGGGCCCCAGGGCCGCCTGGGTGCCCCCGCCTGGGGCGCAGCCTCCCTGGGCCCCACCCGACTGATAACCCTCTGCTTCTCTCCTCTGCAGACGACCAGAGCCTGGCGGAGGAGAAAGGACTGCGCTGTCAGAACCCAGACTGCGTGGACAAGGGGCGTGCAGCCAAGGTAGGGAGGCTGGAGGGCCTGGGTTGCTGGGAGCAGAGGGGACAGGGCTCTAACCCTCTGTCTATCCAGGCATGGATACCCACAGGCCCTGGCAAGGGTGCAGCTGGCCCGGCCACAGTGTCATCTGGGTTCAAGGGTGGGTAGGGCCGCAGGGTGGCTGGTTTAGGAGGCAGAGGGGCTGCCCTTGGCTTAGAAACAGCAAAACGCAGGGGACTTCTGCAAGAGCCAGGGGAGCAGGGGGGCCCCAAAGTCCTTTTCTGCACTGCAGTCCTCGCAGCCACGGTGAGGTGATAGGAGCTGTGGTCCATGTCACAGATGAGGAAGCTGAGACCTAGGAAGGGAAAGGACCCCCCCTCCCCCAAGGTTTCACTCCAGTGCCCAGCTGGCACCCTTCCACAGCACTTGTCAGGCCTGGGCATGGGTTGGGGACATTTAGGGAGTTGGGGACATTAAGAGAGTGACTGCACTGTGGAATGACAAAGGGAAGAAGGGACACTAGTCCTAAAGTGCCAGGGCTTGGGAGCCAGGAGCAGGGCAGAACAAGAGTGAGAATGATAAATACCGTCACTGGGCGCTTCTCCCCACAATGCGCCAGGCTTTGTGCCCTGTGTTCTCTGTCCCTGTGTGCTGCTGGTGGCAGCTCTGCTGGGAAGGCCTGGGTGCCCCGTTTTCCAGATGAAGAGACCAAGGTTCAGAGAGGTCCTGTGACTTGGCTGAGGCCCCACAGCTCATGAGAAACCAAGCCAGGGCTTGAACCCAAGTGTAGTCCCTTCCAGCATGCATTTGAGTGACCATGATAAAAACTGCCAGCACTTACTGGGTCAGGCCAGGGAGCTGAGGACTCCCAGTCTCCTCCTCTGGCCTTTGGAGATGTGTCCTGTCATTATTCTTCTTTATAGATGAAGAAACTGAGGCTCAGGGAGCTAGCGGCTCACCCAAGGACACATCGCTGGGGTGTGGTGGAGCTGGGATTGGAACCCAGAGCCCCATCCCGTGTAATGGCAGAGCCTGTGTTCCAAACCACCGTGTAGCTCAGCTCTGCCAGCTGCAGGAAATTAAAAATGCCACCCTCCCACCCCCCCAGCTCCCCCTACCACCCCCCTCCGCCCAGACACATGCTCATACATTCTGTACAGGAAGACCAGGTTAGAAGGAACATGGAGGACTGTTCTGGGGGCGGGGACAGGAGGGGGAGGCTTTCAGTTGCCGTGGTCACCAGGCAAGGGGGTGGCTCTGATGTCAGACACAACGTGCTGGCACGGCTGGTGCCTGGCATTGGGGCTCTGGTGTTGGCTGGTTGCCTCTCTTCCAGATGGGGGCTCCTGGCAACAAACTGGTCTCAGCAGCCCCCAACATACATCCTGCCAGGGGCCCTTCCTGTAGGCAGCTGCTCCTGGGCCAGGCCCCCAAGCTGCCAGAGGCAGGGGCAAGGGTGGGAGGTGTCCAACTGTGCAGAGGTGAGGCCTCTGAGTGGTGAGCCAATGTCAGCGAGTGTGGGCCTTCCGCAGCCTCCAGGTCGTAGCTCCAGCCCAGCCCTGGCCTGCCTGGAACTCAGCATGACTGACATTGGCCAGAGGGGCGCCCAGCCTGCAGGGGAAGGGTCCAAGTCCCGTCCCCAGTGGGACCCGTGTTAGGACAAATGGCACAGACTCACTTTGGGGACAGGGATGCCTGGATGATCAGAGGCTGGGGGGCCAGTGCGGGTAGACATCCTGGAGAAGGTGGCCTCCAGTGGATATGACGCAGAGCAGCAGGCAGGGCTGGTCCAGGAAGGGGGGGCCGCCACAGACACAGGTGCAGAGGCAGGATATACGGGCAGGAGTCTTGTCTTGTCAAGGGGTCAAGTTGGCTGGAGCAGAGAATGAGAGGAGAGAAGGAGAATGACATGCTGCTTTGGTGAGAAAGAGGAACAAAGAATGTCCTTGATGGAGCTAATCCCCAGCACAGACCACACAGGCTTGTGCACCAGGTGGGGCATTAGGCCCTCATGCTTGTCTCACTGAGCCCACGGAGACCCCAGGAGGAAAGCCTTACTCTATGGGTCGTGATGAAAACGGAGCCCAGAGAGGAGAGCGCTTGCCCACCTTGCACAGCATGACTAGCAGAGCTGGATCTGGAGGGGGATCGAGAGCCTCGTTCTTGCTCCTCCCCAGCCCTGCTCAGAAGGCTAGCAGGATATGACTAGCTTTTTTAAGGAGATGACGTCACTCATGCGTTCACCGAATCCGCTTCAGCGTCTGCTGTGCCAGGCCCGGTTCTAGGCCCAGGGCCTCCTGGAGCGGACATCCTAGCTCTGCTGGGAGGAGGGGAGAAGTCAGGACGTGGGTTTGCCACACTGGTCCCCAGGCTTTGTTTTAGCCTCTCACGGGTACTTCTGAGATGAAACAGTCGGCCCATCCCTGCCTCCTGCCCTGGAGTTAGTTCTCGGGGGACGGGTGCGTGGAGGAGGCTGCTGGCGTCCCCAGGAATGAGGAGGTGTTGAGGTGTAGGAAGCTGAGTGAGCAGGGAGGCATGCCGGTGTTCTAAGGAGGGAGTTGGGCCAGGGAATGGGGAGGGGGAGGCAGAGCTGGACAGGAAGCACCCTGAGGTCAGGGCCTTGGAGACCGCAGGAGAGAAGTTGTATCCCTGCCCCTCCTCAGGATGAAGACTGTAGAGTAGCCCACACCTGTGAACTCCAGGGTCGAAGCCCACTCCTTTCCAGCTGTGCAGCCCTGGGCAAATCACGACACCTCTCTGACCTCAGTTTCTTCATCTGCAAGCCGAGGTTTCTCGAGTCGTGGGAAGGATTAAAACGGGGCTAAGATGTGCAGTGCTTAGCATGGAGTGTGGCATGATGTAGGTGTTCAAGAGAATGCTGGCCGTTCGTCTACCGTGGAGGGGGAGAGAAACCCCTGGGCTTTGGGTGTGCCCTCCTTCCCCTCCCTGAGACCGGAGACCTCCCCAGGTTCTATCCCAGACCCCAGCCAGCTCCACCCAGCATGGCAAATGTTTATGGCACATCTATCCTGTTCCCAAGTCAGGTGGAACTTGGAGTCTTGGGAGGGAGTGAGGTGAAGTGTTTGTTCCCTCTCTCATGGAGGGCCAGGTGGGGATACAGTGGCTATCCAGTCCTCCTACAGAGTAACCACAGGACAGATGGTGTCTGCACTCCCCAGCTCCTTGAGGGGCCCCCTTGAGCCGGGCGCTCTGGTTAAAGTCTATGCAGGGCACCCCAGGTCACAAGGAGACATGGAGGAGGGCAGACACTAGTCCAGGGGACACTGGCACATCACATTTGAGGGAAGCGACGACTCAAGGGTATTTATCCCGGAGATGGGACCTTCAGGGCATCATCCTCAAAGGTAAAGATTCTAGCAGCCACTGTTCATTCCTGCCTCCCCACAGGGAACTCTTCTTGTCCTCACACCCACGGTACGCACTAGGGACCACCCCAACTCCACTTTCGTGATAGGACACCGAGAAGCAGGGAGGTGAATGACTGACTGGCCAAGGCAAGGCCAGGACTTACACCAGATCTGTCTGTCCCCTTAGCCTCCTGTTGCTAAGGATCTGTCCAGAGGAAAGGGAGGTGAATTTTTCTGCTTGGCTCCAAGGGCCCTGGCCGGAGGGGGGGCTTCCAACAGCTGAAGCTGCACCCCAGTGTACAGGTTGTGAGCACCTCATTTTTTTTTTTTTTTTAAGGTAAATTTGTTTATTCTCATTCAGAGATTGCGTGTTGGTGAGCTCCATATTCCTGGAGGTATTCAAGCAGAGAGAGTAGAGTTCCCTTTCCGTGTCTCAGTAGGTTGTGAGGTGGCAGGGATGAGTCAGGGGGAGGTGTGTCTAGGGGAGGGGTGGCCAGATGAAGACCAGTGGACACAGGGCAGAGGAAGGGGCGGATCTGAGGTCCTTGTGGGGGAAAGAATGGGCAGGATGTAATGAATAATGGGAGAGGGAGTCACCTATTCTCCTGGGTCAGACTTTGGGGGTGAGAGGTGGGAGGCCAGGGTGTCCTTGAGAATGGCCAGATTCTGGGGATTTCTGGAGGTGACTTTCAGATGCTGGTCAGCTGTAGACGGGTGGCAGTCCAGTCTGCAGCTGGAGGAAGTGGCGGGACCAGAGAAGCAGGAGGAACTCCTGGGCTTTGGCGAAGTAATTCTGGGGGGAGCAGGTGCCCGGCCCAGGAGGCAAGGACAGAGGATCCAGCACAGGTGCTATGGCCGAGATGAGCTGTCCTGGAGTGGGTCAGTGCTGCCAAAGAGGGCAGCGCCTGCCAGGAAGGGAGAACCGGCAGCCCAGAGGCCCTGGGCTGGTGAGGGGCATGAAGGAGAGGATGTGGATTTGGAAAAATGCAGGTGGGGCTTAGCCCCAGATCCGCCCAGCCCCTGGGGCCATTCCCACAACACCCACCTCACCCCCGTGCTGGTAATTAGGGAAGGCGGGAGGTGTGCTTGGGGCCGGCTGCCTGACTCCTCCTGTGAGCCGCCTGTATCCCGGTACACTCCCCGCACCCCTGTGCGGAGGGCAGAGTTACTCTGAACTTGGGCAGCTGGGAGAGAGAACCGGGGACCACCGAACGGCGGAATGGCCGCTTTTTCAACCATGCCAGGCATGGGCTAGGGGAAAAGGGGGGGGCAACAGAGATAGGCAGGCCTGGTTCTGAGGCGCCGTGGAGGACACGGTTCAGAATCCAGCGGAAGCGAGCCTGGCCTGGGGCGATTCCCGGGTCGGCCTCGGCCTGCGGGTCCCTCCGCCCGGACCCCCCCCTAGGGGCTCCTCTCTCTGGCTAAGGCAGCTTCCTGCCACGGGCCCTCGCCGGGGACGGGCGAGCTCCTGTCTCCAAGCCCAGGTTCAAGCCTAGGGACTTCGAACTTTCCGCACAACTGTAAAGGGCCAGCCCCCTCGGGGACAGTGACAATCCCTCCCTCCTGGCTCCGTAGCCCAAACCCGAGATTACCCCCAAGCGCCCGCCGCGCTTCCTGCCGCCCTCCGGCGCCGGGCCCTTCCCCTGCTCCCAGCGCTCCCCCATGCCAGCCGGGCGCTCCGATGGTACGTCCCGGCCCGCCCAGGTGGTAGCGCCCGCGCCGGCCTACCGTAATTCCCCTACGTCCCGCGCCCTCCACCGGCGCTGCGCCGACTGAGCCCGCTCCGCGGCTCTGGTCCCCCAGGCTCCGCGCGCCGTTCCCCACTCCCCGAGGCTTTGGCATCCTCGGCCAGAGTCCCAGCCACAGGGGAGGAGACCCATGTTCCCAAGGTGAGTCTCATGCGGAAGCTGGGGACGAGACGGGGCTGGGATCGGGACGGCTGTGGGTCCGGGCTCCAAGACTGCCCCCGAATTAGTGGACAGAACCGGGAGTAGAGGGTCCCACGCAGTCTTAGGGCTGCGGGTGGGTATCGATGGGCTCCACTGGCTCTGCCTCCATTTACTTGAGGGTGGAATGGGCTCGAGCTCCCGCCCCCGCCCCAGTGACTCTAGGGTGGGGTTGGCTCGGCGCTATGGCCGTGAGGAGCCTATGGGGATCCAGCCCCGGTGTGAGGATTGTTGGCAGGGCGATAAGATCCTGGAGGGGGCTTGGCGCGGGGTGGCTGGGAGGCTCCGGTGACCCTGCCTCAGCTGGGCGTCCGAGAGTTGGTCCCAGGCGGAAAGTCGTCTCGAGGCCGGCAGGGGGCGCGCGAGTCTGAGCCTCAGGCAGTCTGGGCCGGCCAGGACCCGCTTGGGGGAGGGGAGAGGGAGAAGACCCAGGAACCTGGAGAGGCCCTGGCTTGCCTTGATAAAAGACGCGGAAATGGAGGCCGAGGGGGCCCTGGGTCCTACAAATTCCGAAGGAAACTTCCCGAGGTTTGCGGGGCTCTAGGAGGGTTTTACTGTTCTTCTGCCCCTTGGCCAGGGTCCAGGCACGCATTAGGGCCCAGAGGCCATCCCTAGGTAGAATATTCTAGAGAACTGCCCAGTGCCGTCTTTGCACAGATGGATAAAGGCAGGGGTAGGTGGGGCCCAGAAGCAGGTCTTCTGTAGCCCAGCCTCCTCCCACATCCCCTCCCAAGGAGCCTTCTATACTACGCTGGAGAGAGGTGTCAGAAGAAGGCGCTGGCTTCAATGCTGGGGTCTTGGACTCCAGGATCTGGCACATTCATGTGGGGACTGGGCAGGAAGTGAAGTCCATTGACCACAGCCTCTACCACTCTCCTTAGCGCCGGGTCCCAGCTGGACTGCTCCCTGGGTGGTAGGGGCCTTGGTTGACTTCTGGAACCTGTGCAGTTAGCCTGACCTGCAGAGAGGTTCTCTGCACCCCTGCCACCTGCCCAAGCACAGGGCAGAGCCTTAAGGCAGGCTCTGCCTCCAGGTGGGCCCCAGAATCCCTGGGGTGAGGCCCAGGCCTGGGGGAAGGGAGGGGCTGGGTGGGCTGTTTGGGGCTAGGAGAGCAGCCTGGCAGAGCTGGCCCCACCCTGGCCAACCTGCTCAAACCTGCAGCCTCCGCCCCTGGATTTCCAAGGTTCCAGATGGGGCCTTGGGGCCAGTAGGCTCCCAGGGGAGCTTAGCCCGGATGGGGAGCTCCTGGGCAGTCATGTCCCTCTAGCCAAGGTGCTCCAGGCTGGTCAGCTGTGAGCAGAACAGGGACCTGGACCCAGACCTATGGTCTCTCCTGCGTGAGGAATTCCTCATGCTGGGTCCCACCAAAGACCAGGCTGGGTCCCCAACCTGTTGTGGGCCCCGACTGCCCACAGTCCTCTGCTTTTCTGGGGTTGGGGAGATGGTGCTAGGGGGGAGTGGAAGGGGGTTCCTGCCTTGGAGACTCCATTATTCATCAGCCCCAGCATCTGGTTTCTGGGTATCAGTTTCAACAAGCCAGTCCTGACTCATGAGGCTGGAACTGCGGCTGGCCTGAAGGGGGGCCCCCTCCCCAGGGAGCCAGGGGCTGGAACCTCTTTGTCCTGCACATGGGCTGTTTCTGCTACCTCCCATAGAGGAGGTGGGACTCAGGAGACTGCTGAGGCCTTCTCCCTCCCCTGGTGCAAGGGCCAGGGGCTCCTTTCTTTCCCCTGCTCTGCAGTCCTTGACCCTACACTCTTGGTTCTGGGGCATTAGGGCTCTGGTCCTGTAAGGAGCAGTCCCCTGCCTTGGCTGGAGGATGCAGGCAGCAGCAGCATGACTTGGGGATGGCCAGGGCCTGGTCACTCAGGTGACCTCTGGTGACCTGCCCGGTCCAGCCCCCATGGTTTCTGCTTGATGTGACGTTGTAACCCCAGGCCAGTGGCCAGTGGGATCCCCCTAAACTGGCTTTGGGATCTGCCCTGTCCCCAGGGGGTAGACCTCAAGGCTCTGCTCTCAAAGCATCACTTAGCTGGTCCCATACCCCCACCCCTGCCTGAGACATGTGGGTACTTGTCCAAAGCCCAGGCATCCGCCTCCCCACTTGCTAGCTGGTAACTTTGAGACAAACCAGTTAACTTTCCCAAGCCTCAGCTTCTTCATCTGGTAAGTGGAGATGGTAACAGTATCTCCTCCTTAGGGTCTTTGAGAGAGTGAACAGGATTTGCTGTCCAAAACCCCTGACACAGGCCTGGCACTTGGGAGTGCTCAGCTGTCAGCCTGTGGGGCAGCGAGGACAGAGGTCTGTGGTAGCAACTGCCCTGGCCAGGCCAGCGGGCCCAAGGTCACGGATGCTAGGAGGCAGAAGAGGACCTGTGGTCAGATGTTTGTGAAGACTTTGTTGACTATCGGCAGCAGTGAGGGACATCCAGACCGAGACCGTCCCTGCCCCCATGGCCTTCTCTGGCATGAAGACCCTTCCTCTGCCTTCATCCATCCATTCTCATCTAGTCTACACTGAGCACCTGCCGTGTGCCAGACCTGTTCTCAGTGTGGAGGACGCAGTGTGGGCCAGACAGCCAAGGCCCCTAGCCTCTGGAGAGGACATTCTAGCAGGGAGGAGTGATAAGAAGTGAACAAAGAAGTAAAACAATTTTAGGTAGTTTTAAATGTTCAGGAGGAAATAATTCCGTTTGAGAGGATTGAGAATGAGAGGTGCAAGGGGCTACTTATTTTGAGAGGAGGTAAAGGCCTCGTTGACAAGGTGCCATGGAAGTGGGGGTCCGGTGCCAGCCGTTGCAAGATCAGGGGCACATGGTGTTCCAGTCGGAGAACGCAGAGGGGCAGGCACTGAGCTTGGTAAGTTGTGGCTGTGAGGGCAGGCCGGCTTGGAGACCACCATGAGGGACCTCGAAGGAGGAGAGGTAGGAGCCAGGCTTGGTGGGGTTTTATTCTAAGCTCCTGGGGGGTTTTAAGTGGGGAGTGACATGATTGGATTTTAGTTTTCAAAAGATCTGCCTGTGGTGTGGACAGTGGATGGCTTGGGCTTTGGGAGCGGCCGTGGGCCTTGAAGCCTCTGGGCTGGAGGAGACTTGCTTGCGGCCTCCTCAGAGCTGTCTGCAGAGGCCGCACCTTCTTCCTCACCGCACCAGAAGGAGGAGGAGCTGTCTAGGGGACGGGTGGGCTGATGACATCGTGTCATAGTTAGCCCCATAGTTACTGAGATGGGGTACCAAGGAGGCCATTCCAGAACACCAGAGTCAGAAGTCTGGGCTTCAGTCCTGCCTGTCGCCTTTTATGTCACTTTGCCCCCCAGCAATGAATGGGGATAGTAGCGCCTGCCCCCCACCTCTAGGGAATGAGTGTAAAAGCTCTTTGACAACCTACAGCGGGGACCCCACAACCACTCCCCAATCCTCCCCTCTTGGGCTTCGATGAGAGTTCCCTGGCAGTGGGGCAGGCGGAAGGGACCCAGCCTGGAGCAGCAGAGACCTGGAAATCTGGGGGAAAGCCGAGTTGGGCTTCTCACCCAACTCCTGGGGGCTCCCAAAGGACTACCCTCTCCTCCCTTTCCCCCAGCATGCCTGCCTATCACCCGCTGTCTCCACCCGTCGTCACCTGGCGCCCTCTGTTCCTCGTCCTCCTCCGCTGGCTTGGGCAGTGGGAGCTGGGTCCCCCAAGCTCAGGCTCTGAGGCGGGGGTCTCCAGGACTGTGGGCTAGGGTGACACTCAGGAGGGCCTCTGAGCGCTGGAGGGGCGGTCCGGGCGGTTGAAGGTCAGAGCAGAGACAGGTGTCCCTGGAACAGGACGCAGAGCGGGGTCTGAGGACCCAGAAGGGAATGTGCCCCAGTCCTGGCTCCCCCCACCCCTCTTCTGCCACCAGCGTTCAGGGAGCTCCCTGGGGAGAGGGAGAAGGGGTCCGGGGCCTGAGGCTCAGAGGCGGGGTCTCCGGGACTGTAGCGAGGGGCCTTTGCGCCCCAGTCGTTGGCGTGGGGGTAGGGTGGAGGGCAAGGCCACGCCCGGCGCTCGCGGAGCTGGGCGGGGGTCTGGGTTCCACAGTCGAGACGGGGGACGAGGGGTGTTGCAGGAGCTCCCCGGGGGCGGGGCTGGGGGCGCCGCGGAGCCGCCCCGGGGTGGCGCGGGCGGGCGGGGACCTGGCGCGCGGGGGCCCCGGGGTCCCGGCGCGCTCGGCCGGGGGCGGGCGCGGCCGCACAATGGCAGGAAGCGGAGCCCCGCGCTTTGTCCGGCGGGCGGCTCAGACCGCCGCTTCCTCCGGCCGCCATGGGGACGGGCCCCGGCGTCTCCGGGCGCCGCGCGGCCTCCAGGCCGGGCCCCGGGCAGCCCTGCCGGGCGGGGGGTCGCGCCCTCGACGGTGAAGGTCAGGTACGAGGCGGGGGGTGGGGGGGCGGGGCTGGGGTGCGCGGGACTGCCAGCCCGCCGTATGCTTCCCCACCCCGCGACCGAGGGGGCCGGGCGGCGGCGGTGGCCCGCCAGCCCTTAGCCTTTTGTGTCTGGGGCTGCCTCCGGACACACCTGTGGGTCCCAGGCCCCGCGCTGGGGCCCCCTCTCCCTTTCCTTCCTCTGTCCAGGCCCTGCCCACAAACCGCTGCTCCCGCCTCTGGCCCCAGCGCTAGTGTGAGTGGGGAAGTCTGACTTCTGGTGCCCTATCAGCATGGGGGGCAGCCTTGACCGTGCTCCCTAAACATACCCCTCTGTTATTTGTAAAGTTGGGGTCCACTCGCTGCCTTTGGAGGTGCTGGGTGATCTGGCCGTTCCATGAGGAGGGCTCTCCTCTCTGGGTTGAGCCCTGGGAACTTTTCCCCTGGACCCTGCTGCCCCTCCCCCACTGGCAGGAGTGCTGCTGCCCTCAGAGGGTGGCCCTGGTGGCCAGCAAAGTGGAGAGTAGGCACCTTGGTCTAGGAGAAGGTCCAAGAGTCTGGCTTTGGGAAGGGACTGCCCTGCTTTAGACCCTCGCTCCTGAAGGGAGCTGTGGAGACCCTGCAGTCTGGGGATGGAGGTATGAGAAGGGGTGGGGGAGTAGACGCAGAGCAAGGCGGCTGTGCCCACCCCAGCCTGAGCCTCCCAGTCAGGCTTGTGTTACTCTCGTGGTGGGGGTGGAGGTGTTCCTGGAAGTTCATTATCAACAGACCTGTTAAGTGAAGAAACACCTCCGTGGTTCAGATCCTGGGCCTGCCCCTCACCTGCCCCGCTGTCCCTGAGCGTGGGGGCGGCTGGGAGGTCGGAATCAGGGGCGTCAGCCCCAGGCTGGGCCCAGGCTCCCATCATCATCATCATCCATAGTAGTCGTAGCAACAATATTATATTAGTAGTAATAGGAGGAGCTGTGGTGGTATTCACCAGAGCCCACCACGGTGCTGGGAAGTGAAAGTTCCTGAGGGTCTCACGGTGGGCACAGGGTAGGTGCTCACTAAATATTCAGTGAATGCTGAATCTGTTATCAGGAGTGAATCTTCGTGTAAAAATCTGTTGTCTGTGTCTTGGATTGGTTAAAAATAGCATTGTGTCAGGGAACCAGGGACTTGGGCTGGAAGGGTCCCAGAGACCCTCTGCAGGACTTTTCCAACCTAGCATGGCTCTTGCCATGTCACCCCCCACTGTGTGACTAGGGCCTGGGTGACCCGAAGGTCGGCAGCCCCACTGCTCTGTGCCAAACCTGGCACCAGCAAAGTGAAGCTGTCAGGGAAGTCATAAGAGGCCTGGGAGGGGCGGGAGGGGGTCCCTGGGCCAGGCTGGCGGCAGAGGCGGGGGATGGCTGCCTAGCTGGCAGACTGGGGGGCTCCTGGGAGGAAGGGGCTGAAGTGGGGTGGGGACCTTACCCGGATTTATTGTCAAGGGGCTGCTTGCAGCTTGGACGGGGGCGCGGTTCTAGACTCTGCGAAGCCAGTGCCGACTTCTGTCAGCAGTGCCCCGGGGACACCACGGTGCGGGCAGGCAGAGCTGTGGCCGAGGATGGCAGTTTTCACACCGTTCAGGAGTAGACTGGGTGAGGATAGAAACAGCTGCTGTGCTGAACGGCCCCCTCACCCCATGCCCGGAGCCTCAAGAACACACTGGAGGACCATTTGAGGGGGGCGTGGAAGTAGGGAGCAGCTGGTGCTCGGGCCACCTTCGGGAATCTGGGCCATCACGTCCACAGCCACCGGCCCAGGGCCCAGCCCCACAAAGTCGGACCTCCTGGAGTGGGGTCTCCTCAATCTGCCCCTTGCCCACTGTCATGTCTGTATCCACGTTTTTCGGGGGTTTGTGATTGTTTTTTTCTGTCTGATGGACACAGGGGGACACAGGAGCCCAAACAGTGAGCATCAAACTATGATTGTTTCCCTCTTGTCTCTGTAGCTGCTGCCCCCCTCTCCCCACGTGGCCCCCAGGCCAGCCTCCCCCGCTACTCTCTCCCTTCTCAGCGACCCAAATCTAGGAGCTGGAGCTACATAACACTGGGTTCAAGTCCTGGCTCTGCGGGTGTGTGACTACTTGAAACCTCCCTGAGTCTCTTTCCTCTTCTGTAAAATAGGGCCGATCACAGCTCCTACCTCCTGGGGCGAGGGGCCCTCAGCGCAGCCCCCAGGCACACAGTGGTCATGTTATAAATCAAGAGGAGACTTTTTCAGCCGGCTCTTCTTCCTCCCTTTGACTCCTTCCTCTGCTGTCTCTAGGCTGTCTGTCCTCTCACCCTGTCACCTTGAAAACCTGTGATGGGGCTCTCCCCAGCCCAAAACTCTCCAGCGACCCTCCATCGCCCTATTTAATGAATTAATACAAGTAATCTTTGAGCGGCTAGGACTAGAGATAGGGCAGTGAGTGGGACAGACTAACGTTGTCGCCGTCCTCAAGGGCTGGTGAGGTGCGGAGGCAGCAGAGAGAAACAGGCAGACTGCGCCCTGGCAGACAGGGCTCTGAGGGGACGAGGGGACGGGGAGTGGCTTTAGAGTCAAGGTCTGTCATTTCCGTGTCTGGGGAAGAGCATTCCAGGCCGAGGGAGCAGCAGATGCTGGGGTTCGGAGGTGGGCGGACCGAAAGCAGCACATGGGGGACTCGGTGGTGGCGGGTGGTGGTGGCGGGTGGCGCGGAGTGAGCCTGGAGGGCAGGGCAGGAGGCCCCCCACGGTCGCCACACGGGACTGGCTTTTCCCGGAGTGAGACGGGAGCCCATGAACGTTTTGAGGATGGGACTCCTCGTTGAGCAGGGGCCACTCTGGCTGCTGGTGGAGAGCAGATTGCAGGGCAGGGGCGGAAACAGGGAGACCAGCTCCGAGGTCATTGTTGTGACTGCGCTGAGAGGTGGCCGCGGCAGAGGCCAGGGGGCAGCAGTGGGCCAATGGGCACGGCTGGGTTGAAGCGGCAGATATTGAAGGGAGGGCCACGAGCATTCCCCCCGGCTGGGGGTGTAACGGAAAGATCAAAGGTGACCCCGAGGATTTTGGCCTAAAGTATCGGTTTCCCCGGGGCTGCCGTTACACCGAGCACTCACTGGGTAGACGGACGTATGGAGACCCACGCAATGTAGTGGTGGCTTCACTCATCCACACGCGTGTCCCCGTCTCTGTCCCTCCTCTTCTGTCAGGACCCCAGTCGTAGGATTGCTCCATATGCCACGCCGTTACAGACCCCAGTATGACCTCCTCTTCACTGATTGCAACTGCAACGACCCTATTTCCAACTAAGGTCACTTTCTGAAGTCCTGGGGGTGAGGACTTGTCTTTTCGGGGGGCCAACGTTCAGCCCTATCCCCCACACAGCGGCAAGGCGCTGCCGTTGACTGAAGTGCGGGAGCTGCATGGGGCAGTTCAGCTCACGTGTGGACGTTCGCAGTCTGAGACGCTCCTTAGGCTCCAAGGGGGGAGTTGAGAAGGTTGGTCCGGTGTCCTGGGGGAGGACCTCCCTGAAAGCTTATTACCTCTGGGAGCCCTGGCACGAAGATGGTGCTTCGAGTCATGTGACTAGCTGAGTCACCAGGGGATGGATGCAGGGTAGCCTGAGCGGGGCTGCAGGTGGGAAGGTGAGCAGGAAGTGGGCGAGGGGGGCTGAGAGCTGCAGGGGAGACAGCAGAGCACGGGGTTTGGGGGACCACGGAGGACAAGATGGTGTGAAAGAGACCACCTGTGAAGGGCTGGGTCCTGTGGGTGGACTTGGAAACATGGTGGTCACTGGGGGCCCAAGAGGAGGGAGTTGGGGTGATGGGAGGGAAAACGATGGGAGAGGGTCTGAGAGAGAAGGGAATATTTCCTACGGTAGAAAGTCTTCAGTTGCCGCCCTTGTAGTCCTATTCCAGTTAGGCAGACGTCCCCAGTGGATGTGAGAACCCTGGAGTGTGAGATTGCTGGGGGTCAGGGTATCTCGAAGGATCCCCCCACAGGCTACTTATTCGTCCCAAAGAGAAAAAGGCCCTCGACACAGTACAGGGGGTCCCCAGGTGACCCGGCAGCCAGATGCACGGAGGAGGTGCGGTCCACTCTCTCATGTCCCTGCCAGATGTTTGGCCTGAAACCACCCGAGGTCCTCCAGAAAGATCCCCGTGGAGGGGCTTTCTGCCAGACGGCTGGCTTGAATGCTTCAAAAATGTCGATGTCCTCAAAGGAAAAAAACAAAAACGTGTGGAGAACTCATCCTTAAGGGAATAAACAGACACAACCGAATGCGGGTGCAAATCTTCACCAGGCTCCTGTATGGGAAAACAAAGGCCATTGTTCGAGCAGTTGGGCAAATGCGAACGTAGACTACGGACGGATCATGTATCAGTGCGCACTTTCCCCAGAGTGAGAGCTGAATTGGGGTTTTGTAGGAGAGCCATGCTCTCCTGCACCAGGAGAGGGGGAATGAGAGGGAAGGCCAGTGCGACGAAGTGTTCCCCACCGGGGAAGCTAGAAGGGTGTGTGGAGGTCAATGTACCGTTCTTACAATTTTCTGTAGGTCTGAAATATTTAAAAATGGAAAGTCAGGGAAAATATGCTAATGAGTACTGGGAGGGAAGATGAGGAAGTGGTCAGGATGGACCACTGTTTCGTGGGGTTTTGCTGAAAGGGGATGAGAGAAAGGGTGCGGCAGCTGGAGGTGGAGAAGGACAGAGGGATGATGGGGTAGGTGAGGGCAAGCGCTGAGCAGCTCCACGCCCTGGCAGCCCGACCGCTCTCACTGGGAGGCTGGCTGGACTGGAGCAGGGTAAAGCCCCTGAGTGTGGGGGAACAACAACGAAAGTGGGGAGCAGAGTGGGTTAGAGGTGAGCTGTGGGAGACAGAGGGCGGAGAAGGTATGACAGTCATCCCCAGGGATGGAGGTGAACGTAGCCAGGATACGGTAAATACTGGGGCGGCGGGGGGGCACTGCCTCAGCATGAAATACCAGTGCCTTTCCCGAACTCCCCCATATCCCCCTTCATCCCATTTGAGGTTGGATTTGGGGCCAGACAGGTCACAGAACTTAGGGCAGAGGGTCTGGGAGGAGGGCAGACAGTTAGCGTCTGCCAGTTCCAACAGCGAGCTGGCCGAACTAAACAGCAGCCCTGAGCATTTTGGGGCGCCTTTCCTTCCTGAACCCCAGGAAGAGGCCCTGGTAGCAACTGCCTTGTGGTTCCTTCCCGAAAGTCTCCCCTGCACACTTTGTTCTTCGAGGGCAGGGATCTGCTTTTCTCTGTGGATCCCTCAGAATGGACACATAGTGGGGCTTGGGAAACGTCCACAGAGTGAATTAAGGTGCATGAGGCACCCCGTGGGGAATGGAGGGTTGAGAAATGAGCAGCCTCGGGAGGGACCAGGAACCCCACCTGTGCCCTGCAGCGATCTGGGCCACAGCTGTGCCTGCCTGGGGCCCTGCGGGGCCCAACCCAACCCTCCTCTCCCTCCTTCCCCGCAAGGTATGCCACCACGCTGACTGCCAGCAGCGGCACCACCGGGGACCCCTCAACCTCTGTGAGGCCTGTGACAGCAAGTTCCACAGCGCCATGCATTATGATGGGCACGTCCGCTTTGACCTGCCCCCCCAAGGTGAGCATGTAGGGACCCCAGCCTGGCCCTTCAGGTTCCCAGAGCAGCTCCAGACTCCCTGTCTTGGTAGCTGTCGGAGCTGTGACAGGGCCATCAGAAGGACCGGAGCTGACTATAAATGATGACACGCAAGTATGTTGTGGCCCCTTTTGTGCTACAAGTCTTCTAATAAGAGAGGAAGTTGGGGACGGTGCTCCATCTCGAGAGCGGGCCTGTCTGTACCAGGTTCTGGGTCTGCACCTCCCTTGGCTGCTCCTGCCTCTTGCCTGGGGCCGACATGGGAAAGGCCCCTTTCTTCTTGTCCTTAGGGCTGGGGACTGCTGGGCAGATCCTCCAGCCAGGCCGCCAGTGAGCAGAGGCGGTGGGGGTGCGGGTGCGTAGGTCACAAGGAACTTGTCGCAGGAACAAGAAACCCGTCCTGCTGAATAGGGACGTGGCCCAGGCCCCACTGCCAACAGGCTGTGCTGGGGTCATTTACAGGCATCCGAGCCTGGCCAGAAATGTCAAACCTTTGTCTCTGTTTTTAGCTGGTCAGAGGGACAAAAGGACTCTCCCCCTCTGCCAAGGCCCCCTGGGACTTTGGGTGTGGTCACAGTGGTGGGGGAGAGGAGGCCTGAGAGAAAGAGCCATAGACGTTGGTCCCTTCCTACAATAATCCCAGAGGCAGGGTTTCCTTATCCCTATTTTATAGAAGGGTAAACTGAGGCCACAGGTGGATTTGTACTGGGGGCGATGTGTCATCCCAGGGTGTTTGTGTCTTTTTGAGTCTAGGGATGGAGAGTGCTAAGCAAGGACTGAGCCCCTTCAGGTCCTCGCAGACCTGCAGGGCCCTAGCTCCTCTGGGGAAGGGGGATCCCAGGATTGGTAGCAGGCTAAAAAGGGGGCCAGGGAGGGAGGAGACATGACCTTTCCTCCCCCTTTACTCCAAAGGCTCTGTCCTGGCCCGGAACGTATCTACCCGGTCATGCCCCCCACGCACCAGCCCTGCAGTGGACTTGGAGGAGGAAGAGGAAAGCTCTATGGATGGCAAAGGGTAGGTGGGCAAAGCAGACACTCTTATCTGAGATCCAGGACCAGAAGCTTCTGAAGATCTGACTGGAGACCCCTCCCTGCCCCTGTGGATGCCCTGATTCCTAGAGAAGGCTTGCCAGCCTGGGCCAGCCTCCAGCACGGTGGGATCAGACTCTGCCTGACTGGGTACCACTGGGTGTGACTCCTGTGTTTGGCCACCAGAGGGCGCACAGACCCTTGTGAGCCCTGGTCTGCATGAGCATAGCTGAGTTACCTGGTCACTGGGGTTGCGCCAGGAGTGGGCAGCCAGCTAGGGCCCATTCACATCCCATCCTGGGGAGGGCCTACCCATGCCTCTAACCTCTGCCCTTTGTCCTGCAGGGACCGGAAGAGCACGGGCCTGAAACTCTCCAAGAAGGCAAGGAGGAGACATACAGATGTAAGGGGCCCCCAGGCTCTCAAGGGGGCTCCTGACAGCCCCTGCCCTCCCTGGGTCCTTTCCTTTCCATCCCCAAGGCTGGGCCTGTCTGCTATGACCTCCAGGACCAGGGATGGGGTCTGGAGGGAGTGGGTCCCCCCGCCCCCAGCCACTGTGCCCTGCAGCCCAGTACTGCCCACCTTAGCCAGGTGGCAGATGTTACAGGAACTCCTTCCTTGGGCAAGAGGGATACAGGAGACCTCCCTGGGACAGAGGCAGGCTGAGGAGATCCCTGCATTCACTTCCATGCTGGGGTTTCCATCCTGGATCCTGGGGGGGGGGGGTCAGAGACAAGGGGTGCAGAGGCTAACAGACCTGTGCCCTTTCAGGACCCAAGCAAGGAGTGCTTCACCCTGAAATTTGACCTGAATGTGGACATTGAGACAGAGATCGTGCCAGCCATGAAGAAGAAGTCGCTGGGGTAGGGCTTGGTGGGGCTGAGGCAGGGGGAGTGGGGCGGTGGTGGGGGTAGGTGTGGCTTCTCACAAGCATAACTGTGTATGTCTGTGTGGTGGCCTGTGAGTGAGCAGGTCTCCCACCTATGGGCAGACCCACCCCTGTGTTGCAACACATGTATGCATGGCCCAGTTCCTGGATATGGCCCAGCACGTGACAGTGTCTACCCTGCTGTGCAGACACGCAAGTGTGAGGGCATGGGCGTGCCGGCTTGTGTGTAGACACACGTAGGAGTGTGCGAGCCTCTGTTGGCAGGTGCACACACACCTGTATGTCTCTGTGTCTGTGTATGATCCTGTGGGAGTCTCCCTTTACCATCGGTTAAGTGGGGTGGAGCTGGGGCTATGCATAGGGTGGGGGTTCCAATGACTGCCCCCTAATCTATACACCTCCCGTCCTGGGGCAGGGAAGTGCTGCTGCCAGTATTTGAAAGGAAGGGCATAGCCTTGGGCAAAGTGGATATCTACCTGGACCAGTCCAACACACCCCTGTCCCTCACATTTGAGGCCTACCGATTCGGGGGACACTACCTGAGGGTTAAAGGTGAGTAGTTAACCTGGCAGGCAGGGTGGCTGGGCCCTGGCTGGGCCTCCCAGAGATGGCTGCTTCTTCCCAGGCTCAGATTCCCATTGGCCACTGAGCAGGCTCATTACCATACAGGTGTCTCTGCTGGGCCCTGGCAATAGTTGCTGGTGGGGTGGGGCCCCAGGGGAGAGCAGCTAGGCCTTGGTTTGGATCCTTAGGAGAGAGAGGTCTGTGGGCCCACATCTCCACTGGAGCTGGGTGCTGAGGACCTCTCCTTGCCCCCCAACGCTGCCCCAGCCAAGCCAGGGGACGAGGGGAAGGTGGAGCAGGGAGTGAAGGACTCCAAGTCCCTGAGTCTGCCAATCCTGCGGCCGGCCAGGGCCGGGACCCCCTCCCTGGAGCGTGTGGACCCCCAGAGCCGCCGGGAGAGCCTGGACGTCCTGGTGAGGCGCTGTGTCAGGACTGGGGGTGGGGAGCGGCTTAGAGGGGAGGTCACCTGGGCCCCTCACCCCTCTCTTGGGCTTTAATTTCCCCTTCTGGAAAATAGGGCTGGCTCTGAGGACAGGAGGCCCCAAGATAATGGGTCTTGTGTTTGAGAGTCTGCTAGTGCCCAAGGAGTGTGCGTGTGTGCATGTGTGCATGTGTGCGTGTGCGTGTGTGTGTGTTGTGGATCCATTTGGAGCTGTGCTGGTAAGTGCATCTAGAGATGCATGTGACTCTGTGGTGCTTGGGACTGGGTGGGTGGGGGTGGTCCAGCCCCCAGAGCAGGTGTGGATCTCAGAAGAGGTGGCATCCCAGGGCGGGGGTGCAGAGATCCTCCCACATCTCAAGCGTGCCAGAGGTCTAGGAAACCCGCCGTGGGGTGGGGCTGTGGGAGCCAGGGTGGGCCTGGCCTTGATCGCCCTCCCCGGCCAGGCCCCTGGGCGCCGCCGGAAGAACATGTCGGAGTTCCTTGGGGACACGAGCATCCCTGGCCAGGAGGCCCCGACGCCTTCCAGCTGCTCTCTGCCCAGTGGCAGCAGTGGCGGCAGTGACAGCTGGAAGAACCGGGCAGCCAGTCGTTTCAGTGGCTTCTTCAGCTCAGGCCCCAGCGCCAGCACCTTTGGCCGGGTATGTGGTCCTGTGGGCCCCAGGGCAGGGCAGCTGGCTGGCCCTGTCCCCTGACCCCAACCACGGGTTCCTTCCAGGAGGTGGACAAGATGGAGCAGCTGGAAGGCAAACTGCATGCCTACGGCCTCTTCGGGCTGCCCAGGCTGCCCCGGAGGCTGCGCTTTGACCACGACTCATGGGAGGAAGAGGGGGATGAGGAGGAAGAGGAGGACGACTCCTGCCTGTGGCTGGAGGACAGCTGGCGGGAGCTCATTGATGGGCATGAGGTCGGTACCACCACAGCCCTTCCCTCCTTCCCCATCAGGGAAAGGGGGATGTTTTCCCCCCACTTCATGGGGCCCTTCCAAGGACCCAGTGACAGGATGTTCTGTGGGACAGCCCTGCCAGGCTGCTGTCATCATTAATTCACCGTGGGGAAATTGAGGCAAGGAAAATGCAGTGTGCCACTTGGCTGTTTTAGTGGCAGAGGAGGGCCGAGAACCTGGGGGACCTCCATGTTCCCACGGGGAAAAGGAGGTGGCCTGCAAGGTTTCTGGCCCCACCCTGGTCATCGGGCACACTCTGGAACTCCTGGCCGACCCCCTGCACTTCCTGCAGAAGCTGACCCGGAGGCAGTGTCACCAGCAGGAGGCGGTGTGGGAGCTCCTGCACACAGAGGCCTCCTACATTAAGAAACTGAGGGTGATCACCAACGTGAGTGTGGGACCGCACCTGGCCCAGAGCCACCCTGCCCCCCATAGCCTCCGTCTGGGTGCCCTTGAGCAGACTCTGGGGCTTTGCAGAAGGAACAGGGGAAGGAAAGGGAGAAAGGCTGCACCCCAGGGAGGAGGAGGAGGTGATTCCCACCGGCCAGACAAGTGTGCGGAATTGGCTGGATGAACACTAGGCTCATTCTTTCACTCATTCATTGACTATTTCTGAACACCTGCTCTATACCGGGTGTCCAGCAGCCACGCCCTGGACGTGGAGGCGGAGTGTGTGTGTGTGTGTGTGTGTGTGTGCGCGCGCTTCAACCTGGGGAGGGTACCTATCCTTGGCTTGGGGTTCAAGGAAAACCTCTTCGTTGAAACTCGAAGGCTGGGGCAGGGCTGGAGGAGAGAGCTCCAGGTATGACTGCAAGGCCAGTCTCCCAGAGATTTCCCTCCAGGTGGGGCAGGGCAGCTGACCCCCAGGTGGGCCATGGAGGCTGGGCCTTTATTGATGGGGTGAACCGTCTCTGTCCCAGGCTGCTTCAGGGTTTCCTGGGAGGGGTGGAGGGGAGCCTAAGAGTCTGGGTGGGGCGGCGGGACTGGGATGCCCCCCAGCTGCCGCTCTCCCTGCCCCCACAGCTGTTCCTCTGCTGCCTCCTGAACCTGCAAGAGTCGGGGCTGCTGTGCGAGGTGAGGCGAAGCCTGGGGCCCCGGGTGCTGAAGAAAGGGTCGGGACCGGCGGGGCGGGGCCTGTCGGCGGGGCAGGGTCGAGGGGCGGCGCCGAGCGCACCTCCCGCCCCGCTCAGGTGGAGGCCGAACGCCTGTTCAGCAACATCCCGGAGATCGCGCGGCTGCACCGCCGACTGTGGGCCAGCGTGATGGCGCCGGTGCTGGAGAAGGCGCGGCGCACGCGGGCGCTCCTGCAGCCCGGGGACTTCCTCAGAGGCTTCAAGATGGTACGGGCCGGGCCGGACACAGGCAGGGACCCTGCGGCAGGGCTGGGGCGCCGAGCACGTCTACCCCTCACCCCAGCCTCCCCTGGGCTGTGTGGCCCCACACAACCCGTAGTGGTCGGAGGCAAAGCATTCCGAGTCGGCCGCCCGGGTTTGAACCCCAGCTGGCCATCTGCCCTTCCCACCTGGCGGAGGGCGGTCACTTTCGCGGAAGTTCGGTTTGGACGCAGGGGTGATACACTTGCCACACCCTGGGGTGGTCGCGAAAGTGCGGTAAGAGAGGGCCGGTGAAGCCCCTGGCGCAGGGCCTGGCCGCGGAGAGCGCGCGGTAACCGTGCCTGTTCCGTCCCGGGCCAGTTCGGCTCCCTGTTCAAGCCCTACGTCCGATACTGCATGGAGGAGGAGGGCTGCATGGAGTACATGCGCGGCCTGCTGCGCGACAATGACCTCTTCCGGGCCTACGTCACGGTGAGGGCGGGTGGGGGCGCGGGACGATGAGCCCACTCGGGCGGGCTGGGAGCCGGGCAGGTGGGCGGGGCCTAGGGTCAGGGGCGGGGCGTACTCTGAGCCCCGCCCCCGCCTGCGCCGCAGTGGGCTGAGAAGCACCAGCAGTGCCAGCGGCTGAAGCTGAGCGACATGCTGGCCAAGCCCCACCAGCGGCTCACCAAGTACCCGCTGCTGCTCAAGTCGGTGCTGAGGAAGACTGACGAGCCGCGCGCCAAGGAGGCCGTCGTCACCATGGTAACCGGGGGGCTGGACAGGTCCCTCCGCGGCTCGCGGCCCCGCCCAGGCCCAGGGCCTGAACCCGCTGTCGCCCGCACCCCCCAGATCGACTCCGTGGAGCGCTTCATCCACCACGTGAACGCGTGCATGCGGCAGCGGCAGGAGCGGCAGCGGCTGGCGGCCGTGGTGAGCCGCATCGACGCCTACGAGGTGGTGGAGGGCAGCAACGACGAGGTGGACAAGGTGGGGGACCCCTGGCCCTGTGGAACAGAGGAAGGGCCAAACTGGCAGACCAGGGCTGTGCTTGGTCTCGCTTGAGGATGCCTAGAGGAGAACGGGAGTCAGACGCAGACCTCTCTACACCTCCCCCCCTCCCATCGCCAGCTCTTGAAGGAGTTTCTGCACCTAGACCTGACAGCACCCATCCCTGGCGCCTCCCCTGAGGAGACACGACAGCTGCTGCTGGAGGGGAGCCTGAGGATGAAGGAGGGGAAGGACAGCAAGGTGACTCTAGGGACCACCCACTCCCAGGGCCCCTTCCCTACCCACTCTGGCCCTGTGGGTTTGGGCCTGCCTTTCCTGGGAACCTTCTGGGCCCTAGTTAGTTGTTCTCAGCTGCCCTGTCAGTTGGGTGGCAATTCAAGAAGAAGTGACTTTGTGGTCACGTGAGGACTAATGATCTGCCTGCAGTTTACTCTTTACAGATAGGGCAGCAAGGGCATAGCAGATAGGGTGCTGGGCTTGCCCACTTGCTAGTGCTGTATGGGGTCCTGGTGGGAGGGAGGGGGTGCATTCCAAGAGCAGGTCAGGAATAGTCCAGAGCCTTGCTCCTGAGCTGTTAATCCCAGGTGCATAACACAGAGCCTACAAATTGTGGTGTTAAAGATTTGTTTATTTATTTGAGAGAGAGAGAAAGAGTGCATGCAAGCAGGGAGAGGGGAGAGGGAAAGAAGTAGACTCCCCACTGAGCGCAGATACAGGGCTCTGTCTCAGAACCTGAGATCGTGACCTAAGCTGAAACCAAGAGGTGGATGCTTAACTGACTAAGCCACCCAGGTGCCCCAAATTGTGGTTTTAAAATCACAAATCATAAATTCCCTTTTTCTC
Source organism: Ursus maritimus (assembly GCF_017311325.1). NCBI lineage: Eukaryota > Metazoa > Chordata > Mammalia > Carnivora > Ursidae > Ursus > Ursus maritimus. The sequence continues at coordinate 4,370,353 of NW_024425786.1, read as the reverse complement.
TTTAATGTAAACTTTTTATTGAAATAAATTACAAGTACATAGCTTCATGAAGGAATACCATCTTGCTCTTCATTTTAATTTTTTTTTAAGATTTTATTATTTGAGGGGCACCTGGGTGGCTCAGTCATTAAGCATCTGCCTTCAGCTCAGGGTGTGATCCCGGCACATCGGGCTCCCTGCTGGGAGCCTGCTTCTTCCTCTCCCACTCCCCCTGCTTGTGTTCCTTCTCTCGCTGGCTGTCTCTCTCTCTCTCTGTCAAATAAATAAATAAATAAATAAATAAATAACATCTTTTAAAAAAAGTTTTTATTATTTGAGAGAGAGCATGAGCAGGTGGAGGGGCAGAAGGAAAAGCAGACTGCCCCCTGAGTAGGGAGCCTGACCCAGGGCTGGATCCCAGGACCCCGGGATCTTGACCTGAGTCAAAGGCAGATGCTTAACTGACTGAGCCACCCAGGCACCCCTCTCTTCATTTTAATTTTATTCTCAGGTTCATGGGAGGCAGGGAGCATGACAAAATCTGAGTGTCCCGTGACATCACCAAAGTGCAGTAAAGAAAGCCTTGTTCGGGGCCCAGCCCAGGAGAGGGTGTCACAGCAGACAGGCTAAGGTCCCAGGACCCTGGCCCTGATCCCTGGCCTTGCCTGCTCCCCTTGCCCCCTTGCAGATGGACGTTTACTGCTTCCTCTTTACGGACCTACTCTTGGTGACTAAGGCAGTGAAGAAGGCTGAGAGGACCAAGGTCATCCGGCCACCACTGCTGGTGGACAAGATTGTGTGCCGAGAGCTGAGAGACCCTGGTGAGGAGGCTGGCCTGCTCCTGGTCAGGGCTGTGGCAGGCAGGGGCTCTGGTCCTAGCAGATGCTGATGCGAGCCCCTCCTCACCAGGCTCCTTTCTCCTCATCTATCTGAACGAGTTCCACAGTGCCGTGGGCGCCTACACGTTCCAGGCCAGCGGCCAGGCTTTGTGCCGTGGCTGGGTGGATGCCATTTACAACGCCCAGGTGAGAGCAGAGTGGTGGGCGGGTTGGCAGGTGGGTGGGCAGGATGTCCTGCTGGGGGCTGCTGTTCATAGCCCTCCCCCACCTGCAGAACCAGCTGCAGCAGCTGCGTGCCCAGGAGCACCCAGGCAGCCAGCAGCACCTGCAGAGCCTGGAGGAGGAGGAGGAGGAGGAGGAGGAGGAGGAAGAGGAAGAAGAGGAGGAGGAAGAGGAGGAAGGCGGGGAGAGTAGCACTTCTGCCGCCAGCTCGCCCACCGTCCTGCGCAAGAGCAGTAACAGTCTCAACTCCCAGCACTGGTATGCTCGCCGGGGGCACCCCGCCGGCCAGAGCAGGCCCAGGGCTCTGCCCAGCACTCCTGACCCCGAGGCCCCTGACACTGGGCAGGACCCAGCCACCACCCCTTCCTCTGAATAGCTTCATGCTGTGACCACGATGTGGGGGAGAGGGCTCTGTGTCCCACCAGAGTCCAGGCGGGGATAGCAACAGCTTTTCAACCCGAGTGCCAGCTCCGATCCTCTAGGGCTAGCTGGGTGGAGAGCTGAGCTGAGGGCTCTAAACTGTACCCAGCCGGAAGGAGTCCTGTGGCGGTGCCAGCCGCCATCCCTGGTGTCTGTGTTACGGGCACAGGAGTGGGGAGAGCTGGCCGGTGGCCACATGCTTGCTGCCGCTGAGCCGCCAGCTCCGGGAGGGCAGAGGCTTAGACCTCTGCGTGCCGAGCAGGGGCTGCACCAGGCCACCCAGTTGGCTGGGCTGACTGTCTCCTCCCGGCTCCACAGTGCCTCAGATGGCTCCACCGAGACCTTGGCCATGGTTGTGGTGGAGCCTGGGGAGACGCTGTCCTCTCCTGAGTTCGAGGGCGGCCCCTTCGGCTCCCAGTCGGACGAGACCTCTCTCAGCACCACTGCCTCCTCTGTCACGCCTACCAGTGAGCTGCTGCCCCTGGGTCCGGTGGACGGCCGCTCCTGCTCCATGGACTCCGCCTACGGCACCCTCTCCCCCACCTCCCTGCAAGACTTTATGGCCCCAGCCCCTATGGCGGAGCCAGTGCCCCGGCCCCCAGAATTGCCACAAGCCCCTTCACCCCCACCCTCACCCCACCTCCGCCGCCGCACCCCTGTTCAGCTGCTGCCCCGTCCGCCCCACCTGCTCAAGTCCAAATCTGAGGCCAGCCTCCTCCAGCTGCTATCGGGGGCCACTGCCTGTGGACCGCCCCCAGCCCCCAGCCGCAGTCTGTCAGAACTCTGCTTGGCCGTTACAGTCCCCGGCACGAGCACTCAGGTTTCCCCTCAGGAAGCTGGGCCCAGCTGGGTTCGCCGGGGGACACCAAGCCCTGGCCGTGGCCCCGAGCCGTCAGAACTGGAGGGCAGAACCAGCTGCCCAGCTGGGGAGCCCGAAAGACCCGCCAGGAGGAGCAAAGAACTGCCCTTGGGGGCCTCACCCAGGGTCCAGCCCGAGCCCCCCCCAGGGATCTCTGCCCAGCACCGGAAGCTGACGCTAGCCCAGCTGTACCGAATCAGGACCACCCTGCTGCTTAACTCTACGCTCACTGCCTCGTGAGTGGCCTGGGGTAGTGGGCTGGTGGCCCAGTGTGCTGGCATTAGAATGGGTAGGGGCACTCTCATGGCTGGGAGCAGGTGGCATTAGGGGATGGGGATGGGAGCCTACTTCAGAGCCTGAATGACAGTGTCTACAGTGGGCGGTGGGGAAGGGGCCTAAGGATTCCAGTGGGGCACAGAGGGTGGCCAGAGACCCTCTGAGTGGCATCAGCCAAGGAAGGACTGTCTCTCCCTTCCCCTCTCCTGCAGGGAGGTCTGAGCAAAGGGAGGCCCCCAAGGGTGCCACTGACCAAGAGACGGCAGACAACATGCCTCCGGGGGCATCCCGGTCCCAGCTCTAGCTGCTGCTTGTGCATGCAGGAGCCAGAGTGCTGGGCAGGATCCCCGATTTGCACTTTGCCAGATTGGATGGAAGTGGAGGAGCGTTCAGCAGAGCTCTAGGCCAAGGCCCCCTTCACTAACCTGTCCACCCCCCACCCCCCAGGGTCCCTTGCTCACTGCTCCCTGAAGTCACCAGCTCCAGTCTTCTGGGCTGGGCTCCAGGGTGGCCCTTCCCACCTCCACTCTCATCTGGCCCCAACTGGGATGTTTGTTCCCTGGCCTGGCCTTCCTCCCTCCCAGTCCCACTGGCTACCCCAGGCTTGGGTTAGGCTCTGTGTAAAGTTGCATATTTATTGATTCTTTTATAAAGACGTGTATATACTACTGGAAGGAGTCGTTTGCTTTTGGAACCCACCCCTCTCCTCAGGTGCCCTTGAGCTCTGGGGCAGGTGCCTCTGGCTCCTGTCCCCCTCCCTATATGGCAGAGCACCATGGGAGGAGACCGTGGAAGAGCATTAGTGAATTAACAGGGCAGAGGTGACCAGACCAGCACCCCAAGATCACCCCCACCCCCTGCCTCAGCCCCGAGGTCCACCCTAGAGCCCCGCATGAAGTGCTCCCACCCACAAGGTGTCTCAGAGGGCCCCGCCCTGGGTGGACCCCATAAGCTTATGCCAGGGTGGGTGATGTGTCTCAGGCACTACTGAGAATGCCCCCCAGGACCCCCCTCCAGGGGAGGAGCCACTGTACCCACACCCAGGCAGTATCTGGGGAGGCTGGGTCTCCCTCTTGCGTAGTTCTGGCCCAACCCCTCATGGCTGAGGGAGGGCTCTGAGGCCCAAGGGAGGCAAGTCACTTCACCTGGAAGTGGCAGTCTCAGGGTGAGGCTAGAACCCAGGCGTGGGGACCTGGATGCGGCCCTGTCCCATGTACACCTTACTGCCCCCGGGCCGCCCCAGGTGAGCTCAGGTGCACAGGGGCAGGCTGCGTGGGCTGGGGGCCCCGCCCCGACCCCCTCCCCTGAGGCGGGCTCCTCTGGGCGGCTTGGGCAGAGCAGGCAGGCAGAGCGGGCAGAGCGGGGAAGCCCCCGGGCTGGCGCACGCCTGTCGCCTGCCGTCGGAGGGCCCAGCAAGGCGCCAAGAGCCATGGAGTTGCGGCTGGGGGGCTACACGGCCGCGGTGGCTGCGGTGAGTGGGAGCCCGGCAGAGGGGGGTGGACAGCCTGGAGCCTGACCTCAGGCCCGGGTCTCCGCGCTGTGAATGAAGGGGCCCAACTTCCTTGGGAAGTGTGGCAGCCCCACCCCCCCTTTCAACTTAGAGACTCAGCTAGTTAGAGGCTCAGCCGGGCGGGGCCCTTCCGCTGAGAGGAAACCCCCGCCCAGGGGCTAGAGGGGTCTAGGGGCCCCAGGCAGGGAGAGATCTGGGTCCCCCCGACCTCACAGAAAGCATGAGAGGGGATGGGGCTGCCCGAGTCTGTGCCGCCACCCTGGCAGAGGGGAAATGTGCGAGAGGAGCTGGCCGCAGCCCTGGGCTCTGCTTCTCGCAAGCCTGGCCTGTGCTCCGTGGGAGGGCAGCTCCGCTTATCCCACATCCATGGGCACCTCTGCTTCTCAAGAACCGGAGAAGTGGGCTGCTCTGAGAGCAAGCGTGGGGGCCGCTGAAGTGGGGCAGACAGGGCAGGCAGGGGCCCTGCGCCGACAGCCCTGCTGGAGCCCACAGTGCCCGTCCTCCAGGTCCTGCTCCTTGTGCTGCCAGGTGCCCAGGGCCAGCACAGCACGCCCGCTCCTAAGTGTGACTGTGCCTACAATTTCCAGAAGAGGAACGGTCCGTTCTGTTGCAAGGGCTGTCCAGCAGGTGAGCCGCCGAAGGGGTGGGAGAGGTGGGGGGGAAGTGAGGGCACAGAGATGGGGGTCAGGTGGGGTCAGGAGACAGGAGAAGCTGGGGTGGGGGAAATAGGGAGCCAGAGATAGGAAGGAAGAGAGGGGGAAGTGGGAACCCCTTTGGACTGTCTGACCCAGGTCTGGTTTCCACAGGGCACTACCTGAAGGCCCCCTGCCCAAAGCCTTGTGGTACTGTCACCTGCCTTCCGTGCCCCCGGGGCACCTTCCTGGCCAGGGAGAACCACCATGAGACCCGCTGTACCCGCTGCCAGGCCTGTGATGAGGAGGGTGAGGGGCCTAGTACTCACCGGGGGGCTCTTAAGGACAGGCCGTGGCCAGGGTATTTCTGAAGGAGGGGGCTGGCTTGGGTTTAACCTCTGGGTGTGACAGCCCTGTGCCCACCCGTGCCAGGCCCTCCACCCTGATCCTGCCCAAAGATGCCTTTGCCCCCTCTCTTCCTGATGGCCCTTCTATCTCTGTACATGCCTCAGCCCGTGATCTGTGGCGATCTCCATGCTTCTCTCCCTTTGGAGGTAGCACTGTCTCTGGCCTGTCCCCATCTCCATTTTCCAGGGGATCTACCCCCAGTCCCCATGGGGGCCTCTGGCCCTGATGGCCTCTATTCTACCCATCTCCCTGAACACTCTGGCCAGTCTCCCAGGTGGCCCTGACGAACTGCTCAACGGTGGCGGACACCCACTGTGGCTGTGAGCCAGGCTGGTTCGCTGAGTGCTTGGTCAAGCCCTGCAAGGTCGGCTCGCCCTTCCGCTGTAATCCATGTTCAGACTGCAGGGCCCTGCACCGCCACACACGTGCGCCTTGTGAGTACCCCCATTCTGGGCTACCTACCCCCGCTCCCTAACTCCCCCTCTCCCTTCCTGACCCACAAGCCATCTCCCGGACTGCAGGTTCTGCCAGAGATACCGACTGTGGGACCTGCCTACCCAGCTTCTATGAATATGGCAACAGCTGCGTGCCCTGCCCCACGTAACTTCCTGGCTACCCTGGGACACGGAAAGGGAGGCTGGGAGCCGACTGGGAATCTCAGGGAAGGGGGAGGGAGCTTGGTCCTTGGATGCTAGAGGGAAATCTGCATTCGCCTTAGGACAGATAAACGGGGCATATTCTGTCAGGCTTTCCTGTAGTAATCTTTCCAGCTGTACGTTAAAGAAGCATAGGACTTGTCAATTTATAGAGAGTCCTGTTGATACACTTTCAAAACTTGGGCTGAGATTCAAGATCTGCCACTTGTTCTCTGGGAGATCTTGGGCAAGTTACTTTGCCTCTCTGATCTGTGGCTTCCCCACGTGAACATGGCAATGTTAGTAGGTTCTCCCAGGGGCTAAGAGTAAGGGGTAGAGCACTTTATCAATTCGTCTGCTCAGCCAGGTGTGTAGTAAGCATCTACCATTTTCCAGACATGTTCTAGGTGCTGGGGATACAACAGGGAACAGAGTAGGCAAATCCCAGTCCTCACGGGGCTGACATTCTAGTGACCCTCAATCTCGTCTACAAGAAGCTCCATAAATGGCTGTCGCTATTGTTCCTGGGGACACAAGTGAAATCTCAGCAGTACTTTGGGAACATTCCTGGGTAGTGTGGCTTTCAGGGAAGAGGCCGGGGACGGAAGGGCCTCCAGGGTGGAGAAGATGGGTAGCCCCTCTTGGTGTGTTCTCCCTCACCTCCCACCCCATCCCCTCTCCTTTCAGGAGCACCCTTGGGAGCTGTCCTGAGCCCTGTGTGACGATCTGTGGCTGGAGGCAGAGTAGGTGGTGTTCTGGGAATTTGAGCAGGATTGCTGGGACAGGCCAAGGGGAGACCAGGGCGGGGGGCTACAACCCACCACTCACCAGCTGTTCGCTCAGTGTTCTGGGTCCAGGTGCTCCTGGCTGGCCTGGTGGTCCCACTCCTGCTTGGTGCTCTTCTGACCTACACTTACCACCGTTGCCAGCCTTGCAAGCCCACGGTTGCTAGTAAGTACAGGTGCGCGTGTACACGTTTCTAGGGGCACGAGGTCAGCAGGGGTAGTCCAGAGCCCACTAACCCCTGATGCAGAGTGTTGGGGGCAGGGGTGACACAGGGGAACGCAAGAGGAGGTGGACCAGTGGCCAGGTCTAGGATCTTGCCTGTCTGCTGATGAGATGCTCTTTGTCTCCCGGCAGATGAAGCTGTGACAGATGCCCTGGCTCCCCTACAGGTAAGCGTATAAGTAATACTCTGGGAAGAGAGTGAGCGAGCACCCAGGCCTCAGCGTTCTGGAGCTGACAGGTTGGGCCTCATGATAACTCGCGATCCCCAGGGTGTGGCACAGGGTGCTGGCACAGAGTAGACCCAATGAACACCTGTGCATTCACCGAGTTCTGAGTGGCTAAGAACAGCACAGCACCTGTCCCTAAGTGGCTCTCAAGCTGCTGGGGTCCAGACAGGTTCAGTGGGATGAGTGCCGCCATGGCCAAGCTGCCCACAGGGTTGGGGGAACAGGGTGGGGAGGGCAGGGTATTCCAGGCAGAGGAGATAGTTCTGGGCCACTGCAGAAGGCAGCCTTGGAGAATGTTTGCTGACTGAGCCGCACTTGTCCCCAGACAAGACACCTTACTAGGCAAGCTGGGCTGACCTGGGGCTTCTCTTGGCTTCCAGGCCACCTACCTCTCACCCAGGGACAGTACCCACACCCTTCTAACGCCACTCAGCAGTAGTGAGAAGGTCCACACCGTCCAGTTGGTAGGCAACGGCTGGACCCCCAGCTCCCCCCAGACCCAGGAGGCGCCCTGCCCGGAGGTGACATGGTCCTGGGACCAGCTGCGCAGCAGAGCTCTTGGTAAGAGACCTCACTGTCCTGAGGCCTAGACCCCATTCTCCTGAGTCCGAGACGAATACCAGTTTCCTGAGGCACCACCTGCCCACTGCCCATCCCGAGCTGATCAGGTGGACCTCCCTGGCCGGCCCTGCCCGGGGTTCCCGCAGGCGCCCGCGCTCCCCCAGCCCCCCACCGCGTCCGCGCCCCTGGGCCGCAGTTCGCACTCTCCACTTGCCCTCTCTGGCCCGCCTTCAGACCCGCCGCCGCCGCCGCCTCCGCCCACGCCTTCGCCAGCGACCCCTGCAGGCTCGGCGGCCACGGCCGCCACGCTCCAGCCCGGCCCGCAGCTCTACGACGTGATGGACGCGGTGCCGGCGCGCCGCTGGAAGGAGTTCGTGCGCACCCTGGGGCTGCGCGAGGCGGAGATCGAGGCCGTGGAGGTGGAGGTGGGCCGTTTCCGCGACCAGCAGTACGAGATGCTCAAGCGCTGGCGCCAGCAGCAGCCCGCGGGCCTGGGCGCCGTCTATGCGGCGCTGGAGCGCATGGGGCTGGACGGCTGCGCCGAGGATCTGCGCAGCCGCCTCCAGCGCGGCCCGTGACGCAGGGGCCC
>NW_024425786.1:4358740-4362178 GCF_017311325.1 Ursus maritimus | reverse complement strand
TGGTCCCACTCCTGCTTGGTGCTCTTCTGACCTACACTTACCACCGTTGCCAGCCTTGCAAGCCCACGGTTGCTAGTAAGTACAGGTGCGCGTGTACACGTTTCTAGGGGCACGAGGTCAGCAGGGGTAGTCCAGAGCCCACTAACCCCTGATGCAGAGTGTTGGGGGCAGGGGTGACACAGGGGAACGCAAGAGGAGGTGGACCAGTGGCCAGGTCTAGGATCTTGCCTGTCTGCTGATGAGATGCTCTTTGTCTCCCGGCAGATGAAGCTGTGACAGATGCCCTGGCTCCCCTACAGGTAAGCGTATAAGTAATACTCTGGGAAGAGAGTGAGCGAGCACCCAGGCCTCAGCGTTCTGGAGCTGACAGGTTGGGCCTCATGATAACTCGCGATCCCCAGGGTGTGGCACAGGGTGCTGGCACAGAGTAGACCCAATGAACACCTGTGCATTCACCGAGTTCTGAGTGGCTAAGAACAGCACAGCACCTGTCCCTAAGTGGCTCTCAAGCTGCTGGGGTCCAGACAGGTTCAGTGGGATGAGTGCCGCCATGGCCAAGCTGCCCACAGGGTTGGGGGAACAGGGTGGGGAGGGCAGGGTATTCCAGGCAGAGGAGATAGTTCTGGGCCACTGCAGAAGGCAGCCTTGGAGAATGTTTGCTGACTGAGCCGCACTTGTCCCCAGACAAGACACCTTACTAGGCAAGCTGGGCTGACCTGGGGCTTCTCTTGGCTTCCAGGCCACCTACCTCTCACCCAGGGACAGTACCCACACCCTTCTAACGCCACTCAGCAGTAGTGAGAAGGTCCACACCGTCCAGTTGGTAGGCAACGGCTGGACCCCCAGCTCCCCCCAGACCCAGGAGGCGCCCTGCCCGGAGGTGACATGGTCCTGGGACCAGCTGCGCAGCAGAGCTCTTGGTAAGAGACCTCACTGTCCTGAGGCCTAGACCCCATTCTCCTGAGTCCGAGACGAATACCAGTTTCCTGAGGCACCACCTGCCCACTGCCCATCCCGAGCTGATCAGGTGGACCTCCCTGGCCGGCCCTGCCCGGGGTTCCCGCAGGCGCCCGCGCTCCCCCAGCCCCCCACCGCGTCCGCGCCCCTGGGCCGCAGTTCGCACTCTCCACTTGCCCTCTCTGGCCCGCCTTCAGACCCGCCGCCGCCGCCGCCTCCGCCCACGCCTTCGCCAGCGACCCCTGCAGGCTCGGCGGCCACGGCCGCCACGCTCCAGCCCGGCCCGCAGCTCTACGACGTGATGGACGCGGTGCCGGCGCGCCGCTGGAAGGAGTTCGTGCGCACCCTGGGGCTGCGCGAGGCGGAGATCGAGGCCGTGGAGGTGGAGGTGGGCCGTTTCCGCGACCAGCAGTACGAGATGCTCAAGCGCTGGCGCCAGCAGCAGCCCGCGGGCCTGGGCGCCGTCTATGCGGCGCTGGAGCGCATGGGGCTGGACGGCTGCGCCGAGGATCTGCGCAGCCGCCTCCAGCGCGGCCCGTGACGCAGGGGCCCACCCGCCACCCCCGGGCCCCCGCAGAAGCCCTAAGTACGTTTACTTATGCGTGTAGACATCTTATGTCATTTATAAGCTCCTGGCAGGGCCCTGCGTAGCAGCGCTAGCCGCCCTCCCCGCTGCGCGCCCCGGGCTTCTGGTTGAGGCGAAGCAGCACGGACGGATGTCGGGAGGGGGCAGGAGACGGCTCAGCAGTTTCTGGGCCGGAGCTCGGTGAGGCCTTGGTATTAAATCTGTGAAGAAAAGCTACTGTTTGGTGTTTCCGCGGGGCTGTGGCATTCAGTGGCCCGGGCTTGGTTTCCTGGGGGCGTCGAAAGGGGGCCGGAAGTCTTGTCACCCCAGGGTCGGGGACCCACGGCGGAGGCCAGGGTAGCACCTGGCTCCCAGGTTGCCCCTCCCGCTCGGCCGTGCCCCAGTTACCCCGAAAGGGAGAGGAAGTCGTGGCGACGGCGCCAGAGTGTGAACGTCAGCCGCGGCGGCCGAGAGAGCTTTAATGGGGTGCGGGATGGCGGGGACGGGGAGGAAGCAGGTGGAGACACAAGTGCAGGGCCCCCCGCCCCCCACTCTCTCCACCGGCGCCGCGGAAGGGTCCGGGGAGCGTGGGGCCTGGGTGGGCAGACTTCACGGAGGTGGGGGGGCAAAGGATGGGCCCCCGGAGCGGCAGCTCCGTCCCGACGGGCAGGTTGCTGTTTTCACTGCTTCTGGTAAACAAATGACTGAGAGGAAGCCCTCGGCGGGGATGGGAAATGCGGCCCGGGCGGGCTGGGCGCAGATCTGGGTCAGGACGGGAGGAAAACCCCTTCCCCGAGCGCGGGGCCTGCCTCCGCCCAGGATGCGCCAGCCCCGCGGGTTCCGGGGTGCGGGGGAGGGGGCTGCAGCCGGTCGCGCGCCCCGCAGGGAAACAAAGTTGCCATCCACGGGGGCCGGGGGAGCTCTGGGCTACCTTCAACGAACATGCAAATATATGTAAATAGGCATGCAAATAAGCAGCATCTTTTTGCGTCAACAGCTTGCTTGGGCACTTTTTCTGGGCGACTGCGGCGGCGGGCGCGCTCCAGCGTCGCCCCGGGCTGGGGATGCGGGGGCCGGAGCGGGGTCAGGGAAGGGTTCCAGCGCGGGAGGGGAAGGCAGCTCGGCTCCCAGTCCTTCCACCCGGGCCGGGCAGGCCGGGGCGGAGGCTGGGGCCCGTCGAGCTCACGAGGCTGAGAGTAGGAGAGCGGCGTCTAGTACTTAGCGATGTCCCCCTTCTTCAGGATGATCTGTCGCTGCCAGGGCGCCAGCTTGGTCTCGTCGTAGCCCAGCGTCCGCAGCTTCTCCGACTGCTCTTTCTCACGCTGCATCTCCTCCTGCTTCTGTCGCTCCTCTTCTTTCCTAGGCATGGTGTAGGGGCGGAACCGCGGGCAAAAGTGAGGGTGGGCCAGGCACCGGGAGGGCTCACGGGTGGCAAGTAATGCGTTACGGAGGGCAGGGGCTGGGTTGCTGAGGACAGAGGGGTAATTATTGGTGGCCAGGGCAATGAGTTCCAGGACAGAAGGGCTAGGGCACTGGGGATGGGTCAGGAGGCACAAGAGCAGGGTTGGGGACAGAGGGGCTTGGTTGAGGGCAGACTGAAGTCACTGGGGCACACACAGAAGCTGGGTGAGAGAGGCTGTGGCTGAATTATTGCTGGCTGGGATATTACTGGAAACAGTGGTGCTGGGTCAGGGGTGTGGCACAGGGTGAGGAGGGGGTGAGTTCTGGGGTACTGGGGTTGGGCTGCTGGAGAGCAGAGGGGCCACGTTACTGAGAGGCAGTGGTGGGTAATCAGGGACAGTTACTATAAAATAGGGACTAGATCTGCACTGCTGACAAGGTAGCCACTAAGTACAAGTGGCCATTGAGCATGTGCAATGTCAGAATGAGCTGCAGTGTGGGTGTACAATGCACAT